>NC_056748.1:510555309-510830309 GCF_019279795.1 Protopterus annectens
AATTATTACGATTGATCAAGATATAGTCAAAATTTTAGGATCCCAACCAGTTTTTGTTTATAAAATGGGCTGGAATATAAAAAGATATTTAGAAAGTAGCGATATCACTAGACAGTTGACTAATAGAAAAACAACCAAGTGTGGATATTGAAAACGATGTTGCGCTACTTTTGAAGAAAGTAGTATTACCTTGGAAAATATACACAAGACTTTTATAAGATTTGCACATGGTAATTGTAATACTAGATACGTGGTTTATTTGGCAAAATGTACTGCATGTTCAGGATTCTACATAGGCAAGACGGAAAGAAAATTGAACAAACGTATATATGCATATCAATATAGTATCAAAACAAGAGATGAGAAGAATGCCCTATACAAGCATATTAAACAATATGACTACACCCATACATTTAAATTTGCTATCTTGGATAGTTTAGTAGTTGAACCTAGATGGGGGGATTTGAAAGGATTGTTGTCCTATAAGGAGGTATGGTGGCAATTGTATACAGATGCCTCGACTACACCTGGCTTAAATGATTTTGTCACTATTAAGCCAGCATTACTATTTCCGTAGATAGAATCAAATGTTTTGTAAACACTGCAAATATTATACAAATGTAGCAAATTTTAATGTAAAAACATTTTAATTTGTATATTCTTATAGTAGCAGATGTTTATGTGAAGCATCTGATGATATGAATATGGTGATCTAAGTATTTATTTTAACGTATATAATAATTATTATTACTATTATGTGTATGTAGCTTTAAAGTTTTATGTTAGTAGCATTTTGGCGCCAAAGAGGTTATATAAATCATATTAATTAGTTTTTTTAAATAGTTCTGATGAAGCTCGTGTTTGGCGAGTGAAAGCGCTCAACTTGTATTCACGTTTTATGGAATTAAAGCTCTTCATATTTTTATTACACCTTGCTCGGCGTGTTTGTGAAGACCAGGTTGGCGTTTCAAGACACATAGGAATACAGCGTTCTTGTGTTGGTCGTATATATATATATATATATATATATATATATATATATATATATATATATACACACATATGTTTATGTCTTTCGGCTTTTCCCGGTTAGGGGTCGCCACAGCAGAACTCCTGTCCGCTAATGATTGGCAGTAGATTTTTACGTGCTGGCTTGCCGGGCCTAATGCACAACCTTCAACAAAGGAATGCCCATTCACGCATGTCGCCACACAGAAGACGCTCTAACTGAGAATTGAATGGGCAATATCTAACCGCAGCACCACCACAGCAGTATATAAATATATATATATATATATATATATATATATATATATATATATATATATATATATATATATAATATGTATGTGTGTGTGTTTGTTTGTGCTGCATACACACTCACACTCACACACACACACAAAACACATCAATCCTGCAAAACCACAGTAATAAGCAAACAACTTAACACACAATTTAGTCATTTCTACCATAGACAACCCAAACAATGATATCTAAATTGTCTTTGCACAGCTATGATTTCAGTCTTTTAAACAATATTTAAGTAAGCAACTAGATAAATAAATAAAATAAGGAAAACATGATAAAGTAATTAAATGATAAATATTTTTCATGGATGGAAAGAAAGTTGGTAGAATTTCAGTTTTTTCATTAGCAAGCATTTTCTGAAAAATACAAAGTCTGCACCTGAAATTCATCCACAGAACTTCTTGTAAATATAAACAGTTTTTAATCTTAGTGCATCCTTGTTGTCAGTAAATGTTCCACATTTGCCTATTGACTCATCATAATGATAGTCCACATTTTACAAGGCTCAAACATAAAATCTGAAAGAAAATAAAGGCGGTTCTATGAATTCAGGTACGGTTGGGCATCATTAAAAATATCTGTTTTTTTACCAGGATTTAAAAAAAAATACTTACCTTCTATAGACCAGACATGCACCGTCACTGGCCAACAGCCTTTTTTAAGATCCTGTGCAGACACCACAGTACTGCCAAATATAAGCTGACAGTGCTGTTCCTGCCATTTTCCTCCCCGTTGTTCGTTTGTGGGCTTTCTGCTCAGTTTCACCCATTGTGATACTGGCAGTGAATCACAGAGCCTCATTGTATGGATCTCTGTGAGACTAAGAAGAAAGTCTGTAAATTAAGAATGCATCACTTTTCTTTCAGTCTGATGCTTCAAACAGGGTTTTTTTTTCTTTTAGACAGTTGAAAAGCAAAAAGTTAAAGAGAAGTCAAAAAAAGTGCTCTTAGCAGAGGGTTGCCCTTGGTGATCACCTAGGCCTCCTATGCCCAATGCAAGCAGTGTTTGCAATACATTGTTGTCAATGCTGTGCCCAAAAGACCTTGGACAGTACATCAGGTATAGATTTATTTCCTCTCTGGTGGTTTCCTTTGCTTTATTCTCAATGCTATGTCGAAGAACCCATGAACAGCCACTGTTTCTAAAGACAACCACAAAGCATTCTATAGCTATGTCAAAAATCTCAATGGCAGCACTCTGTTCTGTATATTTAGTGCCATTGTGTTGTAACTAAGAGCAGATCTAACTGATATTGCCAATATCCTGACAGATAGGCTCACTGCTAACTTTACCCCCCCTCTCACCCTCTAAAGGGCCCATCTCTATACCAGAAGAATGCAAAGTTCCTGTAATCACAGCTGCACAGGTAAAAAAAAGACTCTCCAAAGCCAAGAACACCACATCCATGGGACCTGACAACATCCCAGGCTGGGTTCTACATGAACTACAGAACGAACTGGCACCCCACCTAAGTACCATGTTCAATCATAGCCTCACCTCCAGCTTTGTGCCCACTGAATGGCGCACAGCGACAGTTATCCCACTCCACAAAGGGGGATCCACCACGGACCCTGGGAACTACCGCCCCATTAGCCTGACGAGCCTGATCTGCAAGACCATGGAACATATCATCATGGAACTTATAAGCAAAGATATTGGTAATCTCCAAACTCTGAACCCCACCCAGTTCGGGTTTGTAAAAGGCAGATCATGTCTCCTAAACCTGATAGACTTCTTTGAAGCAGTCACCAAAGCCATAGATGAGAATAAGGTGGTTCACCCAGCCTATGTAGATCTCGCCATGGCTTTCAACACCATCCCCCACTCTGGAATTATAGATAAACTCACTAAACTAAGTATAAATCCCCATGTCACAAGATGGGTTGCCAACTGGCTCATTGACAGAACCCGCTGTGAAAGTAGCAGACTCCAAATCCGACTTCAGACCAGTGACAAGTGGAGTACCACAGGGTTCAGTCCTGGGTCCTCTCCTGTTTGGTATCTACTTCTCTGAAGTACAGGCTAACACAGAAGGTCTTTGGCTAATGAAGTTCACAGATGAATGCAAACTAGGAGCCATAATCAAAACTCCTAATGATTTGGACATCCTACAAAAGGGCCTCACTGAGACAGTTGCCTGGTGTCAAAGCCATGGCCTCAAGCTCAATGCCAAAAAGTGCATTGCCATCCCTTTTGGTAAAAACTCTGTACCCATGAACTACCACATAGGCGGTAGTCTACTTAACACCGAAAGTGTAATAAGAGACCTTGGGACACAGGTGGACAGTAGTCTCTCCTCTGATAATCACATCGGCACAGTAGTTAGGAAATCCTTCTACATGGCACACCTCATCACAAAAGGTTTCTCATCCAGGAAAAAAGAGGTAATTATTCCCCTCTACTTATCACTCATTAGACCCATTATAGAGTACAATGCCTCTTTTGGTATGTACCTCACAAGACATCTATAAGAACTGGAAAGGGTGCATAAATATCTCACAAAGAGGATTACCAGCCTCAAACAGATGCTCTACGCAGACCGTCTCAAAAAACTCCAGGTTTACTCTGTCACATATCGCCTAGTCAGAGGTGATCTCTGCCTAACATACAAAGCTATGTCAAACCCAGAGCTGTTGGACATGCTCCACTTAAAGAAATCCCAGTCCCTCTGAGCTACATGCTCTAGGGACCTAAACCTCATCACCACAATAAACAGAATGTACTGGAGGGATAGATTCCTGTGCCAGAGGTTTCCCATACTCTGGAACAAACTACCTGTTTATATCAAACAAAGCTCCTCATTAGCACTCTTCAAGAAAAATCTTGATGACTGGATGGGCAATAGGAAATTCAACCCGGGGATCACTTCTGTGGCTCTGCTCGACAGGGAAACAGGAAATAATTTTCTTGGGTGGCGAAAGCCAGGGTACCTTTTTGGCTAGGCTTATATTGGCCCTAGGGCTAATAGCCCAGTACCTACCTATGACCAGGTACATAGCTAGCTCCTCCTCTCATGAATTATTTTGTGAACAGTGTACCAGGTATACAGGTAGATGTTCTTCATCTCACATTGCTGCAGTCCTTACATATGGGTAGTCCGCTGTCCTCGGTCGGCCCGAATACCAAAGTATTAGGCTGACGTCGGTCAAGGCGCTTAAAACTGACATCAGGATGTCAGGGTACAAAAGCGCATGACCGACGTCATTTCCTCAGTCTTTTTTGCCGCATGGTCCGATGCAGAAGCAGCGTTGCAAGTGCCGTTCGGCGTTCTGAAATTTTTCGAATTCGGAGTTTCAGACCGAATCCACGTTGGCTAAGTACCCCGTTGGGGATTATTTTGTTTTTTTCTTGCCTCAGTGTTTTACCGGATGTCAGAAAAAGTGAATAACTGTATTTCTTATGGGAAACAGATACCGCATAGGGATTATCATTCTTTGTGTATTCCTTGTTTGGGGCCTGAGCACGACGTTGTTGGGTGTCGCTTTTGTGCTAGGTTCAATAAACGCACTATTAAGCGAAGGTTGGATTGTGCTAGGCTGGTCTTTGGGAAGCGGTGCAATTATAATATGCCGTCAGATTCTCCGGCGCCCGCTTCTGCGAAGAAGCGCAAAGACAAAACAGTTAAACCCAGGCAAGATGAGTCATCCGTTCCGGACGCCGGTTCTTTAGAGGCTTCAGTGGAACCAGTGGTTCCGACGGAGACTTCTCTGGAGTCTCAGGGGGAGACTTTGATTTTGCAGGAGGTGGTCTCTCAGGAGGCAGGTCAGGCTGAAGGGGCTTCCCAAGTTACTGTACTCCCTCCCTTCCTAGGGTGGTTAGGCCTTCTCCTTCTGTTTCCAAGGCTTCTCCCAGAGGCAGGCCAGTTTCAGCTTCTGTTGGTGTCACTCCTAGTTCAGCAGGGTCTGTGCCTAAGAAGCACATGCTTAAAATGGCAGAAGATTTAATTACTCTGATTAGAGGTTCTATGCCACCTCCTGATAAGAGGCCTAGGGTGGAGCCAGAGTTGGGAAGTTTTGAGCAGGCTTCGGATATTTCAGAGTCTTCAGCTGAAGACTTGCAGGAGTATTCTCCTTATTCTGATTCTGATGCAGATGATTCCACTCCTTCTGCTTCTCCTCCAGAGGATTTTTCTTTTTCAGTGTCACTTCATTCTATGAGGGAACATTTTAAGTGGGAAGGTCAGGACTTCTCTGATTCTAGGAAAAGGCTTAGGGAGTTTTTGCTGTTACCCCAGCATAGGCCCTTGGCTATACCCCCTGTTCTGAATGTTGTGGAAGATATGTTTGCAGAGGCTTCACTTAATCCTGATTCTCTGCCTCCTGCTCCTGTTAAACCGGATAGGTATTACAGGGTGCCTGAGGCTCATAAATATCTTTATAAGAGTCCTAGGGCGGACCCAGAAACTATTAGTCAGGGACCTAAGGGTGTCAGGGCCTCTGTTGTAAAAAATCCGGTTCCTCTAGATAAAGAAGCCAGAGCTTTGGATAGATGGGGAAAGAAGGTCTATACATCTTCTACCTTAGCTATGAGGGCTTTGAATTGCCAGTTTCATATGTTGAAATATCAAAACTTTCTTCTTTCTCAATTGAAGTCTAAGGTGGATGCTCTGGCGGAAGGCATTGAGTGTAAAGAGTTGCAAGATTTGGTGCATGTCTCTGAACAAGTGGGTAAGCATTCATTACAGTGTGGTTTTGATGCTGTGCAGGCCTCGTCTAGGGTGGCTGCCACTGGCTCAGTTCTTCGCAGGCACGCCTGGTTAAAGGATCAGAATTTATCTGACCATGTTAAGACAAGGATTTTGGATGCTCCTTTGCAGTCTGATGTGTTGTTTGGTTCACCTGTGGAATCAGTCTTGAAGAAAATGGAAGACAAGGCTAAGTCTATGCAGGCTGTTAAGGATTTTTTGCAAGTTCAGCCTCCGAAGTTTAGTAGGAATTGGCCTGCTAAGGGGTGGACGTATCCTTCTTATGATTCTCAGTCTAGGGGTAGATCTAGACATGGTAGGGGCAGAGCTCAGAGTTCTTTCAGGCCTAGAACAGGGAGTTCACCTGCACAATCTTGGTGAGGGCAGGGGCCAGTCCTTTCGTAAACAGGCCCTATGACCTACTTTTTCAGCTGCCAGATCCTTCTTGCCTGGCAGCAACTTTGGGAGGAAGGTTAGCACTCTTCAAGGAAAATTGGATGTTGATTACCCAAGACAAATGGGTATTGGATATCATACACCAGGGTTACAAGTTTTATTTCCATACCTTGCCTCCTTTCAAAGGCATGCCGGACGTTCCTCCTCAGCAAAGACTAGAGGCTCGCAAGCAAATTTCTTTACTACTTCAAATAGGGGCCATACAACGGTTCCTCTGCCAGAAGTGGGCCTAGGATTTTATTCTCGCCTGTTTCTAGTACCAAAGAAAGGAAACACGTGGAGACCAATTTTGGATTTATCCATCCTCAACACATATCTGGACATTCCCAAGTTCAAAATGTTAACGTTACAACAGCTTTTACCTCTGCTGGGCAAAGATCACTGGATGGTGACTCTGGATCTCAAAGAGGCTTACCTTCATGTTCCTATCAGGCCCAGTTGCAGGAAGTATCTGCGTTTTCGGGCTGGGACTTCACATTATCAGTTCTCTGCATTGCCCTTTGGCTTATCTACTGCACCCAGAGTGTTCACGAAGGTTCTGGCTCCAGTGGTAGCTTTCTTCAGGCTAAGAGGAATACAGATCTATCCTTATTTGGACGATTGCCTGATGCTGGCCCAAGAAAAGGACGAACTTCTTCATCATTTACAGTATGTGATGGCAGTGTTAAGATGCCTGGGGTATTCTGTGAACGAAATAAAGTCCAGTCTAGTACCCTCTCAGGACATGTGCTTTCTGGGTGTGAGACTGAATACAGCATCCCAGATGGCCTTTTTGACCCCGGACAAACAAAAGAATCTTTCTCTTTACTTCCACCAGTTGTCTCATCAGTCCAGGCTGACTGCAAGGACAGTCCTTCAAGCCTTGGGGTTCATGGCATCTTGTATTCTGGTACTTCCCAATGCCAAACTGCATATGAGGAAGCTACAATGGTATCTCAAGAATGTATGGACACAGCACTGCCAAGATTTGGACACTGTCATTCAAATAATACCTTGCATTCAAAAGGAATTTTTGTGGTGGGCTCAGGAATGTCACCTAAACAAGGGACTCTCTGTGACCCGGCCAGAGGCGAGTCAGATTTTAACGACAGATGCCTCAGACAGAGCTTGGGGAGCTCATCTAAATGGAAAATGGATACAAGACACGTGGCCTGCCAGACTTCAACATCTACATATCAACTTGAAGGAGATGTTAGTCCAATTTGCATTGATAGCTTTCAAGGATTTACTTCTTCCAGGGCAGGTGTTGATTCAAACAGACAACACAACTGTCATGTGGTACATCAACAAGCAAGGGGGAATGCATTCTTATCCTCTATGCAGACAAGCAATGATTTTGTGGGAGACTGCTCTCAGTTTACAGCTAAATCTTCAGGCAAGGTTTCTGCCAGGAGCACAGAACTCCTTAGCAGATGTGTTGAGCAGACAAATTATGGATCCCCACGAGTGGAAATTGGATCCTCATGTATTCCAGAGGTTGACAGTGTTATGGGGAACTCCAGACATAGATCTGTTCGCTTCTCCACTAAATTACCAGCTGCCAAAGTTTTGCACAAAAAGGTTTCATCCCTCAGCTTGGAAAGTGGATGCTCTCTCATTCAATTGGAGCAATCTTCACGTGTATGCCTTTCCACCTCTGCCTCTCCTCCCAAAGGTACTGCTGAAGGTCAGACAGGACAAGCCAAACATGATTTTAATAGCTCCAGATTGGCCTCGACAGCACTGGTACCCATTACTGAGAAGTCCTCACCTGCTGTCTCAGGAGAACGGTCATTTACTCAATGTCAAACTTCATTCTCTACATCTGACAGCCTGGCATATTCTGGTTTAAACCCTGGAGGGTCTCAGCTTCTACAACAAGTTTTGAATGTTATTTTGGAGGCCAGAAGGCCTAGTACAAGGAAAGTTTACGCAGATAAATGGAGGAGATTTTTATTTTGGAGTACAGCAAAGGACTTTGATGTTTCTAAACCTAATTTAAGTGTGGCGCTTCAATACCTTACTGAGTTATTGGACAAAGGTTTGTCCTTCTCCTCTATAAAGGTTCATGCTGCAGCAATCTCTGCTCACTATGACTGTGACCCACCATTATTTTCTCAGCCTTTGTTTAAGCAATTCCTTAGAGGGCAAAGAATATAAGACCCCACGTAGAGCTCCTACTCCTGCTTGGGATCTCAATTTTGTGTTGGAGAAACTCACTCTACAACCTTTTGAGCCTGCAGCATCGGCAGAGTTGAAATATTTATCTTGGAAGACTGCTTTTTTGTTGGCCATTACCTCTGCAAGAAGGGTTTCTGAATTACAGGCCCTTATGGCAGTTGAGCCTTTCTTAATTTTCCACAAGGATAGGGTGTCTTTGCGTACTAACCCTTCTTTTATGCCTAAAGTGGTTTCTAGTGTGGCTTTAAACCGAACTATTCATTTGCCTACTTTTTATGCAAACCCCCAAAATAAAGGGGAAAAGATTTTGCACACTTTGGATATTCACAGACAGTTGCGATATTATTTGAGCAGAACTAAAGGGTTCAGGCAGTCTCAGCAGTTGTTTGTTTCTTTTGCTTTGGGTTCTCAGGGCAAACCTGTTTCCAAACAAACTATTTCTAAGTGGATTGGTTTTGTATTGCTTTCTGTTATTCCCATCATGGTAAGGAGATTCCAGCTGGGATTAGGCCTCATTCCACTAGGGCTACTGCCACTTCTACAGCTTTTTAAGGGGTGGCTACTAAAGATATTTTGGAAGCAGCTACTTGGAGTTCAGTGCATACTTTCTCTAAGCATTACCACCTTCCACTTTACTCTAAATCTAGGGCTGGATTTGCAACTGCAATTTTACAAGGCATGTTGGCAGCTCCTAATGCTTTATAGTTTTGCCATCCTCCCTTACCTCTGCTTTGGGATTCTACCCATATGTAAGGACTGCAGCAATGTGAGATGAAGAACATAGTACAGTTTTGTACCTACCATAAATGTAGATGTTCGAAGATCCACATTGCTGCAGTCCAACCTCCCTCCTTCCCTCTGTTGTTGAAGGTGGTGGTGTGGTTTGTGTTGTACATATTGTAAATATGGTTAGTGCACGGGTGGTTGGTTGGGTTTTGCTGGTTTTTGGCTTTGGCCTGTCTTGTTAGGGCCTTCTGACATCTGGGGCAAGAAAAGACTGAGGAAATGACGTTGGTCATGCGCTTTTGTACCCTGACGTCCTGATGTCAGTTTTAAGCGCCTTGACCGACGTCAGCCTAATACTTTGGTATTCGGGCCGACCGAGGACAGCGGACTACCCATATGTAAGGACTGCAGCAATGTGGATCTTCGAACATCTACATTTATGGTAGGTACAAAACTGTACTTTCCTGATATGGTGATTTCCTTTGTCCCATTACCAGCACTGTATCCTAGATAACGTGAGATATGCAGATGGTTCCTGATGTGGTGATTTCCTTCACTCCATTGTTAATACTTCATCCATAGGCTCCTGGAGACACTCTGATAAATCTGATGATCTACAACACCCCATATTTGTTCCAGTTACAATGACCCTGCATCCAGTATTCCATGTGTAGTGCTTATATCTTCAAATGCAAAATATATGTATAGTTCATCGTGGTCACTGTTGTGGTGTGTACAGTATACATGCGACAGTATCTGCACCAGCGCGTCACCAATTAGTGATCAGAAATGTAGCAACGATCTCTAACTGGATGTTAGGATGCATTCTCGGGAAGAGAAAATCAAGGGTTACATTACTGGTGGGGCAACAGGCATGATCAGAGGGCGAGTGGGTTTGACAGCAAAAGATGGAGAACTAAGATTACCTTCTGGAAACAAAAAGTGACCAGGGTTGTTATGTGACCACACAAGACAATGGAAAAAGACGGCAGTGGAATGACACTGAGAGTAGATGATGAGCTGGAATGAGGGGGCACTACTTGCAGAGAAAGGGGAAACATTTCAATATTGACTTAATGAAACTCTTTCATGCAAATGGTTGTGGGGGCATGGGATAAGATACCTGAGTGAGTGATAAAGTACAAGTCCACTGATACATTTGAAAAGGGCATCCAAAAATGTTAGTAGGAAGGAGGTAATGAAAAGAAGCAGCTGCACATCGATGGTTACACAGTCCGGAAAAACATCTGGACAATTTCATCTTTATTGCACGAAAAAAATACACACACAAATATCAGCAAGTTTGCTGATGACACCACAGTCATGAGGCTCATCACAAAGGAGGATGAAAGGGTGTACAGAGGGGAGGTGGCATCTCTGATTAGTTAGTGCGAGGGAAAGAACCTTGACCTGAATACAAGCAAGACCAGAGAGATTATCATTGACTTCAAAACAAAGGAGAACAAACCACCCGGTGCTCAGGATCAATGGTGAGTGTATGGAGAGGGTTAAGAGTACGACTTTCCTGGTTGTACACATATCAGAGGATCTCTTCTGGTTGGGAAACACTAGCCAACTGGTCAAGAAAGTGCACCAATACCTTCACTTTTTAAGAAGGCTGAAAAAAGCTAAGCTTCCTCTTTATGTTCTCTCCATCTTATACAGAGGTGCATTAGAGAGCATCCTCACCTACACCTTCACAGTGTGGTTTAGAAACTGCGTAGTTACAGAAAGGAAAGTGCTACAAAGAGTGGTGAGGATTGCAAAGAAGGTAACAGATTCCAGTCTACCATTGATGCATCTTTATTCTGCAAGAAAGATCCAAAGGGCCACCATAATAATACAGGACAACATTCATCCTGTGCATGGACTAGTTAAGCATCTGGCATTGGGCAGGAGATGTAGCAGCATCCACTGCAGGACTACAAGATACAATAACAGTTTCTTCCCCACAGTGATTAGACTTCTGAACTCGGGCACTGGTCTCAGGGGCCTGGACACACAAGTCATTTTTTATTTATTTCTACAACATATACTTATATATATTCCAAGTAAGTGCAATATTTATTTATTATATCCATAGTCAGTATTATTTAACCCACTCAAGTGCAAAATTAGACAAATAACTTGGGCATTGTTCAATCTGTAGTGTGTTTTGTATTACTTTAAACAGAGTAGTTTATTTAACTCAGGGGAGGGTATTCTTTTCCTATACGAGTGTTGGTAAATTTCTCTGCTCTTTCTTGCCTGTATTGGGAGTAGTATTCTATTTGTTAGTTATGTTTATTCCTGTACTTGTATGCATTGTTTCACTTTCCTTTGTAAACTCAAGAATTGAGTTGATGCACAAAATTTTATTAAGGCTACAGATAGTAGTTCTAAATGACAAAGTTTACTTTGAGATATATATATATATATATATATATATACATACATACATATATATATATAGTTGGATCTACTTCAGTAGATGTACCTTTTATATTACCAAACCTTACTTTTGCGAGACGAAAACATTGAAAGTTCATTTGAGGAAATGAAACCTTTTTCACAAGGTAAATAAACACTTGGCCAACATTAAAGTAATAAATACACCACAGTACATCAAACCTACCCAGGTGGGGGGCTGTGCCACCCACACCCCCCAACTTTATATATCAACTCCAGGCTCACACTACAGTGGGAAAAAGGGCATATTTCCTCATGTTGGCCAAATGTTTATTTACCCTGTGAAAAATTTTCCATTTGGTAAATGAAACGTTCAACATTTTCATCTCTGGAAAGTAAGGTCTGGTAATGTGAAAGCTCAATCTACTGAAGTAGATATATGAGAGAGACTCTATATGGGCCTACTGAAAAAAGAGCAAATGACCTAAACATTGACCACAAAGGTCAACTTTGCAAAACGTCAACAAGCTACTTACACACACACCCATCAAAAATCTTGGTGCATGAAAAAACAAAATTTAACTAATACTATCAAGCATTGTTTGAGTAGGGGGGATAAGACTACCTGCACCCTCCATATGCGGGGCTGCACCCCCTGCTAACTATATATACTAACAGAGATCTCAGAGTTCTGGAAATGGCATATTTCTCAAGCTGAGAATAGTGTGATCTTAAACACCTATGGACTATCTGTGCAGTCGACTAAATTTTGTTGACTAAACAGATGTCAACCAAAGGGAGATTCGACTATTTTCAATTGCCTCATATCATTGTTTTTATATCTATAATGTGTACGTATATATATATATATATATATATATATATATATATATATATATATATATACATACACACACACACACACCTGTGTGTGTGTGTGAGAGTGTGCGTGCCTACACGCAAGTATAGGCTGTCCAGTCCATTGTTATCGATACTGATGTGAGACTATGAAATTAATACTTCAAAAGCAAATTGGACAGCACAGTGGTTCAGCAGTAGCGTTGCCGCCTCACAGCAAGATGTTTGATTCTGGTTTGATTCACTGCTGGAGTGCCTTCTGTGCGGAGTCTGCATATCCTCCCTGCATTTGTGTGCGTTTTCCCTGGGTACTCCAGTTTCCTTCCACATTACGAAGACATGAGTCTGTAGCATTTCTCTCTGGGCCTCCACAGAAAATTGGCTTCATTCAAAGTCTGGCTTTCCCAGTAAACAAATGTTAAAAAAAAAAATTTGATTAATATTATTTGTAACTGACACACTTTTAAGCTGCATTTAATCTCATTGTCTTTCACTTATAATTTATATAGACAGCATTTAAAACTTTGTGATTTGTTAACACTACATCTGGCTTATGAGACCATTTCACTGATGTAGCAAGCTTTCAGTTCTGAAATATAGGACAAGGTGATAATTTCCCATTCCAAATGTAAAGATTTCATCTGTTGCACAAAATCAAACATGGCTCAACACATAAATGTATGCATTATAATTGGTCATTTTATGCTTCTCTACAATGAATATACTGAAAATTTAGGCCTATAATACCACTAAGCCTACATTTTGCTTTGTGTACATGCTTTTTTAATTTTGGTCATTTTCAACATTTCATCTTGAACTTTGAAATTTCTTCAGGATACAGCAGACATAAAAGAGCAGTCATTTAAAGTTGTAAACTATTACTTTTTTCAGCTCCGGTGATATTCAAAATCTGTTGAGCTTGGTAAAAAATATTTTAGCACATTAATTTCTTGTGGAATATCATGTTAATGTCAGTGACATGACAGATAGAACAGTTACTTTTATGTCAGTTCTATTTCCAAATGGGTGCTTAAATTCACTTTATTTTTTAAAACTTCTTATCTGATTTTAAAACAGAACAATAATCATTTACTCAATTGTTAATTAACAGTCTCATGAAACTATATACTATTTACAAAGTCCATAACAAAATTCAAAACATTTCTAATATAATTAATACTTTTGTAATAAGCTTTGTAATTTTTCCCAAGCTGATATTGTCACGTTTTTAGTTCTTATTCTTATAGTAAGTGTTTTGTTATTGCATACCGATTTTGCTAAACAGATAGTCATTATTGAATGAAATAGTAGTCTTTGTTTTCCAGTTTTTTAATGATTTTTCTAGCTAGAATTCACTTTCCGATAGTGACATTGCAGTACAGCTTAATGAAATGGTACCATAGCCAACTAGGTGGCTGCCTAGGGCACCGTTCTAGTAGGAGCGCTTTTCCAGTATTTATTTGGTGCAGGTTAGATCAGGATGGGGGCACTGGGTGGTGTGGTGGGGGGTGCCGTGGAGCCCTTTTGCCTAGGACACTAGTTGACCTAAGGCCGCTCTTGGATGGTACACTTTTGAGTCTCCTGGTGAGGCATTAAACCAAAGCCTGATTTGGTTGTATTTCAGTGGATGTAAATAATCCCATGGCCCATATAAAAAAAAAGTAGGAGAGATTCATCACTGCACAGGTCAAATGTCCCCTTGGAAGTATGAATACCACTTTGGGTCACCCCATTAAAAAGACTGCAGACCCACTGAGACTAACCCAGTTAACAAGCTATACATACATACATGCATCCATGAATGAATAAATGATGCTACAGATGGGGGGGTGGATAGAAATATTAAAAATACAAAAAAATTATCAGGCTACATTTAATTTGGTAATGAATTCTGATAACTACTTCCATTTTCATTGTTTCTTCAATATTTTGATTTCTCCTGATTCTTTTCATGAGTATAACACTTGTCTTTCCTCAGCATGGTGCAATACATCCAGAGACTCTGTCAGAGATTCAGGGAGTAACACTGCACATCCCCTCACAGCTTGCTCAGCTCTGAGGTCAGTGCACAGCAGGGATAACAATAATTATAAATACATGTAGGAACATAATGGAACCATGATGCCGACAGCTCCACTGAGATGGAAATAACTGAGTGGTACAGCATGTACGTAGTCATATCAATCCACACAGTAATACTTGTGCTGTGAAGTGTAGAGTAATTGGATATGTGTCATATAAGTAACTGCATTGGTAGTGCATTCCATTGCATAACCCTCATGATAAAAACCTCTGTGCATGTATAACCACTAGCTAACATCTCAATTTACATGACACAGCCCTGCACCACTTAACTGTATATTTAAATATGCTGGTGTTTCTGTAGTGCATTCCATAGAACAGTGGCACAGAGTACTCTCCCATGTATATGATTATTCCTAGTGGCATCTACATTGTGTTATAGGGGGCCCAGACAGATAAGGGTCTATATCAGCATTTCGAAAATGTAATAGTTCGAATCACAAAATATCGAACTGTAATGATTGAACTATTAAATTTTCAAATGCCGATATAAAAACAAAAACAAAAAAAAAAAAACAACTAAGGGTGTAGGCGGGGGGGAAAGCTCCCCTGCACCCCCCACACCCCCCGCTTCTTAAATATACCAACTCCAAGACCAAACTACATTGTAGTAAATGAAAATCTCCCATTACAGAGATTTCCGTTTACCCGTTCGATGTTCTGCAGTTTCAGCATTCTTGCATCGACAATATCGCATTCGATATTGTCAGTGTTCGAGATGCTGATAGGAACCCGACAGAGAAGCACTCTTATGTACATAACATTGGGTAGAAAGGGGTGTATAGGAAACTATCAAAGTGCAGAAACAGCAAGTAGAGAGAGACAGAAAAAGAAAATATATGTGGTAGTACAGGATGAGAAGGCAAGGCAGGTTTCTTTCTTGGGATAGAGCCTCTTTTTTCTTGCATAGAGGTGAGGCTTTGTAGGAAGGCTGACGAGAAAAACAAGAGAAAAAAAGGGTGTAGATGATTGTAAGGGCAAAGGGACAAACACATTACATGACAGAGAAACAGGGTGGGTTTGCATTCATTAGGCTGGAAGTTCAGAGAATGAATTGAGACACACATGAGGTGGTCAAATGGTGATCAGGAGAGGTGAATAAGGCACATGTTATGGAAAGGCATACCACAGGAAGAGAGAACACCAGGCTGGGAATATGGTAATGGGTGCAGGCCTCATATAATTTGCTGCCTTGTACAGAAGAGGTCAGATGGCCTATCACAAGCAGAAGAATCATCATGGCCAGTGGTATGGGTGTGTTCACCACTGGTGGCCCAATAGTCAGAGCCAGCTATATGATCGTATCTGAGGTACTCTATGCAATTAAACCATAAATCCTACTCCTGCTTAACCACAAACTCCACCAGCTGCTGTAGCTGACGCTTGGTAATTATTGCGATTGGGGCAGGCTACCTGCCAGAGAGAACTCACCATTTTCTCCATCAAGGCTTTCCCATCAATACTACTTTCCAGCTACAGCCTCAGTAGGGGGACTCATGAAGCTGAAGTTTCTTCTTAACCACTTCTTCCACTGGACCTTTACGGTGGACACACAATGGACAGTGTGCATAAATGTATTAGTTTAATAAATGCAATGAATATGTACTTCAGGACACCATATAGCACTAATACAGACATGCTTTGCTGGCAGTTTTAGCAGTATTGCATGTCAGTCCACATCATTAAGATGTCACTCTGTGCAAGCAAGGAGGAGAAGGGGGTCACACAAGTAAACTGTAATAGATGGAAGAAAAAATGGAATCATAATATATACAGCCTTATACCTGTATTCCCTTAGTCTCATCCCCAGAAGGTAGCCAAATGTATGCCCTTTATCCATGTGTAGCTAGACCTACCCTAGAATATGAGGGGCTATATTAGAACACCAAACTTTCAAAATTTCGAGTGTTCTAATATAGAACCCTATTAATCGAAAATTTAAAACAGCGAACATACAGAACAGCAAATTTTTAACTAGGGAAAAAATTTGCTGTTCCAAAACATATACACACAACACAAGCACACCAAACAAACAGCAATCCACACACATACACCTAAACTCTTACACCTAACCCTACACTAAACTATAAATACACCACTAACTATCCACTTACCTTAACCCAAACCCTAACCCTAAGGTCCATCACTATCACGTAGTCACATCACCCAGGCCCTAACCCGTACTCACCTACCCCACCCTAACCCTCACGTCCACACAATCGCACACTTACCTGAACCCGACCCGTAACTTTCCACCACAGCGCTGAAAATACCGAAGCAACAGAAATGGACAACCGGATTCTTTCCCTAGGAAAAAAATTGGTTTTCTATTTCTTCGATATTTTTAGCGTTCGCTGAAAATGGGTCGATATTAGAACACTCAAAATTTTGAAAGTTCGGTGTTCTAATATAGACCCAAATATATTCATAAAGGGTTTAACAGAAAGTGACCCCAACATGCATTTCCATCACATCCACACATATGAGCTCTATACATTACAACACCATAAATATTAATTATATCACAGACAGACTTGCAGGTGGCAGGCACATATCTGCACTTGGCACACATGTTATTTCTCAATACAACCAACTCCACACACACAGTACCCAAACCATAAATAGCAATGATATGACACACAGTTTGTAAGTAACAACACAGAGACAAACACATCTTTGTAGGAAACTACCAACACTTCTTATAAACAAAAAGTGTACAATGGCAGACACTTACAATGCCAGGCAGAATGTTGCAGCTTAACCTCCTCTTCCCACTCATGGGGGTCACCTGTACCATTTACTTGTCCTGGTTATTCCCATGATCCTAGTCAAAATTGCAGCTAGCTCATACCAGACATAACCTTTCCAGTAAGACCCATCATAAGGCTGCATCAGCTGCTCCCTGAGCTGGCTGTGAATGACTTGTACATAACTCTTGTCGTCTTCATGCATCAAGCAGGTGCTCCACTGGGCATTAGAAGGAGGAGGCATAGCCATGTGACCAAACAAAATGCAGATGGTGACACATGTATACAGTGTGAGTTGTGAAGCATGAATAATGCAGCCCTTTGCTGTGCTCTTGCAAGATAAACACCCATGGGCAAGTTCGCTGCAAAAGCCCATGTATACTGTATCCCTGACATACATCGCATGAACAATCCATGGTTTTTAGCCATCATTCTTGAAAGCACAATTGGATGGGTCAGAGATATTTGTGGCATATGAGTCATTTGCTTATACTTAATGCATTCATGTATAAAACTGTGGACCTTGGGAATAGGAATATGTTTTAAATGCTGCCCTAATGCACTATATCACATTAAGTCTAATGATAGAGAGAGGTCTCTGGAGTACAGATAAGGCATCATCTCTGTGGTAAGATGTATTATCTAACTTACTTAAAGGTACTTTCCTAAAGCTTTTGCTGGAAAATGCATTACTCAGGTGTAGTTGGCATACAGCTATGCTTTGGTATGTCTTCTGCCTGAAGGTAATTATAATATTGAATGTAATTCAGTGCAGTAGACTGTAAAACTTCTAGTAGGTATGTCTGAATGCATGTGTACACTAGGGGTTGCATGTGTCTTTCATATGAATATTTTGACTATCATCCTGTTCTGTTATGGGCAATTTGTCTGCCCACCATGTAGACCTACACTTCTCCTGTACATAAGTGTGGTACTTTTCAGAGGGGTTGGGCCCTACAGACAGTATATGATCCAATTTGTAGCAGGCCTGGCAGTTCACAAAATAAAATCTTTTCAAGTTAGCATACATCTGTGACAGTGGAGCAGATGGGGCCTTTATTACCACACGTGCAGTTTTTGGCACCCAGTGACTCAGGGATCTATGAATTTTCATAGAAGCCTTCCATCATGTTGGCCATCTCTTACATTGCCCTGGGAGAGTAGATGTGCTCATCCATATATAGAAGCATAATATATAAAGGACTGGCTAGGTATTCTTAAGGCTGATGTCAGAGGCCAACAGATGGCACATTGTATATACTACAGAGAAATCCCTGTAGTGACAAAAAGGCCATGGAATTCTGCAGATTCTGCTTCTAGGCGGCACCTATCAGTATCCCACAGTGTCCCGATTAACATGGAAACAATTGATTATCTCATGGTTCCATTTATGGTATGGAATCTGCTGTCTATAATACATTCTTTGACACTATCTGTGAGGTCAGACTACTGAAAAGGGAGCTTACAGGAATAAATATAAAAAAGTGCTGCTGCACAAGTCCTGTTTGCAGTTCAGATATTTTTGTCGTACTCAGAACTTTTGTAGGGTCTTGTAGCATGGTGCTGAAGTTCTCCAAAAGTGACTATGAATCATAACTCTCTTTTTATTTACACATTTGCATAGCATTACTTTCTTATGCTAGTATATGCCTTCATTTGCATGTCATTATGCTATCATATGGATACCTGGAGTGATGTGCTCCATTGCCTGTTGAGCTGTTGCACAACACATTTCTGGGAATTGCCATCCCCTTGCATTTATGGCTGCTAACCACACATCTGCAAGCTGCCTGCTGTGCAACTTGATTATAAATCCCAGTTATGTGTGTGTGTGTGTGTGTGTGTGTGTGTGTGTGTACGTTTCTGTGATATACCCTAAATGTGATACAGTATTTAGAACATCAGTTTCAGAGTAAGATACAGTACTTAATTCACTTTTGTTCCAGAAGCAGAGTAAAAAAAAAAAAAAAAAAAAAGAATATGCTGGCAATCTGTGGTATAGTGTTAAAAACAACCAAGGTTATTAGTGTGCATTTAGATTTCCACTACAACCCACTATGTGGGTAATTTTCAAAAAAAAAAAGTCCCAAACGTAGAATAAATAATTTTCATTCAGCATTTTTCTTGTATGTGAGATCTACCAGTCCTCAGGGACATTTTTTCCTGTCAGTGATGGAAGATATTTTATATTACCATTATAATGGTGTACTTTGATATGACACTTTTTTTTTTTGCACTGTCAAAATATATATATATGTACTGCACATCAGAACAGCACTGTTGCCTTAACTATGTCAAATAACATACTACACATTTTATTATTGCAATCCCTGTAGATTTTTACTTGAAAATGATCAAACAGTACAGTTGCATACAGTTTGTTCTACAGGTATTATCATATGAATAACATTCTGACATCATAAGTTGGAGATGCTTTGCAGAGCAGTCATAGTTCTCAGCCTCTTAGCACAAATATTCTGGACAAAGACAAAATGATTGGGGGGCAAAAACCAAAAAATAGGGACACATTTTAAATATTGCTCTTATATACTTAGAAAGTTGCTAGAATAAATGGTATTGTGTTACCCTGCATTTTCTGAAGGATATGAAGTCTGAAACACAAATGCCTGCCATTATTTCTTGAATTCATTCCTCACTGATTTGCCACAGAAATCCAGAAAAACACAGATTTTACAAGGAAAGGACCAAGCATTTGAGGCAAAAATCTGAACATTTTGCAAAAATCTGGACAGTTGAGAGATACGACAACAATAGATACTACAATTTGAATTGCTGTAGACCAGTACAACAAGTACTCACCTAGTCACATTTTATAAACATTTGAGGTATATTTTTCCTCATAATCTCCTCTGATCATAATTCTTAGCCTCCCATTCACTGCCCCTGAGTGAGAGCTCTGTGGACCATTCATTCCCTGGGTGTGAGGGTCAAGAGTACCAGGAGTAGTGACATCATTTTGAGGAGGATCAGCATTTTTCTTCATAGTCCTGACTCTCTGATGATGCTTGATTGTATCCAAGAGGCTGGTATACAGTGGGTGTTTGCAATGCATGGTATGCCTGTGCAGGATATGATCAGCTGACCACGACTCTCCTAGTACAGTCAGACCTCCACATGATCTCCATCTCCATCTCCACCAGGGAAAGGGTGCTCACAAATGCAAGCCTTTCCCCTCACTCCCAAAGAACCTAAGTCTTGTCATGTCATTCCTCTCCCACCTCTACCAGCTCCAACATTTCCCCAAACTACTAGTCAAACTCAGGTTGCCTGGGTCATAGGGTTTTTTTTAATCACCCCTTGGAAATAATTAGCCCCATGTTTGCACTGGGTCTACCAGCATGTCGACCAACCCCCAAACACATACTCTTGACTTTTGATTTGCTGGAGCTGGTTGTGGAGTCTAAGGCTGTCTTCACTTTTGTCCAAGGGAGGGGTTTCTTTAATACGACTTGCCCACTTCCCTTTCCCAGTACCCTTGCTATTTCACAACATCCAATGGTAACTGTCCTCCGTGGACCAAGTCTCCCCTTAAGGAGCATCATCGCAAACAACTTTCCAGCCAGGAAAGGCAGCCTATCCCTCCCTCCCATTCTATCAGTCAAACAAACTGGTAATTGAACTCTTGTTGGCTTAACTATAGTCAGTGCTTTATCCTTCTTTGCCACCAGAATGACCAGGTTCTAGTCAGGGCTTCATCCATCTATGTCAGTAGAACTGGCAATTTGAGATATAATATGACCTAGTAATTAGTAAATGTTAAATAATATTTACCTTTGATTAAAAATGTTTCTACTCATGCAAGAATCACATTTTATTACTTACAGAAGTCATACATTAGAAGTAATACTGCTTAATGAATATAGTCACTTTACCCCTTGCAATATATTTTCAGTATATTTATCATCCTAAAGATGCAATCAGCTTAACAGCAGAAGATATTTGTATCCCAGGATAACCTGAATGCTTTCCCAGAATAACTTAAATGCTAGAGCAATTTCTTATGACTACACAATGAGCAGTTAGTGAAGGAACAAAGCACGTCTAAAGTTTAGGGGGTGGGGGTGTGTATTAATAATTTCTGTGTATTTTTAGTATATGTTTATTCTGTTGCTGTAGAAAGTACATTTCTGATTCAGTTGCTGCATGCCACTTCCTAATATAGTTTCCAGCTATCCACATATATACAGATTTTATAAATGAAAACTACATTTTTGTATCATGCAGAAATTATTTGATTCCATGCTGACCAGCAACTCATTTTCTCAGAGCAATAATGATTGCATGGGTTGGTTTGTTCTCACTTTCTCTGTTAGCAGCAATCATCTGAATGCCTTTAGGTTTTTAAATTTAGGCATCTGAATTTGTAGTACTCCATGAAGCTACATTAGTGAGTGTACCGCAAACTTAGAGTAACCGTTTATGCTATTCCTTTCTGTGGTAAAAAAAAAAAAAGAAATATCACATAAAGCTAGCAAAACTGATGTAGTTTAAAAATAAAACACACTGCAACTCACTATGGAAAGAGAGGAGAAAATAAGTTTATTAGTTTGTGTTTTTACTTAATGTTTTTAGACAAGTGCAATGTAAAATACTGTTTTTTTAAGATGAGAAGCAAAAGTGCTACATATTTTCTGGTATTTGCTAATGAATGAACTAAAAGAGATAGCACCTGCAGTGGTTTGCTGGCTAATCTCTTAACAAGAAGTTTTAATTTATTATAATTTACAGCTGGATGTGGGTATTGCAGGATTTACCTTTGGTTTACACGGTTTGATCATGAGAGTGAAGCCCGAGTAATAAAAGAAAGCCAGCTGTGGGTAAATTCTGCAATACCTTCACCCAGTTGTGGATTGTTGTTATACATGAGAGCATGTAAGAAAGAATTGCCTATCTTTCTTAAATGATGTAATTGTGTGATGACAGTTCATTCATCTTTCACCTCCTGCGCTTGGTTTTGATGTATGACACATGGGTATAACATGTATGTCCACAAATTTCCAGAGTGTATCAGTACAAGTGTTAGAGAAAGTGCTCTGTTCTTAGAATTTGTATTACAAATTTGTGTCTTGAACAATAGAAGACACAAACGTGCACACAGTACAGACATTTCTTAGAAGAACGCACACATAGTACAGACATTTCTTAGAAGAACGCACACGCAATACAGACGTTTCTTAGAAGAGAGCACCTTCTCTATTCCCTATGTCCTTAGTGGTTTGCATCTGTTTTGTTAATATTACTGCCAGCATGATTGGTAAAGCTGCTTGTAGAGTGACATAGACACTATCCTGGAGTTGATCCTTACTGATATGTGGCAGGTTTACTCCCCACCAATTGTAACTTCCATCCTGGTCAAGTTAGACAACAAATCAGTCACATTCACCATAAGACTGAAGTCTGAAACTCTAAACAAGAAACTCAGAAAACTGATCAAATCAACCAAAACCATATATGAGGTAAACAGAGCCACCCAGGTTAAGGATAACTGCAACGCCTTCTTTAACTGTTTTGGAAACCTCAAAAACAATGCCAGCACTGTGCAGGGCTAATAGTAAAGGATATCACATACTCAGACCCAGAAGATATTGCCAATCTGCTAGCAAACAAATTTAGCTCAAACAACACTCCGCTCTCCCCTCCAATATTCCCAGACCATATGTGCACATCCACACCCCCATCAAATCTCCCACGAGCAAGTTCTCAAGGTGTTATCTAAAGCTAAGAAAACAACTTTTATGAGGCCAGATAACATCCAAGGGTGCCTTCTGATCAGCCTGAAACATAACTCGTCAGACTCCCTACAGACACAATTCAATAACTGCCTCACAACAGGCTTCATACCTAATGAATGGATGACAGCAGCAGTCATTCTGTTACACAGAAGTAGGTATTTAATGGACTCTGGTTATAATACGCCTATAAGTTTAACCTGCCTCATCTGCAAGGCTATGGAAAGGATCATTATGGAATAAATAAATAAGGATACAGATTACCTACAGACTCTTGAGCCAAGCCGGTTCAGATTCATCAAGGCCAAATCATGCTTACTTAACCTGTTCGACTTTGAAAAGGTTACTGATGCAATAGATGAGGGCAAGTCAGTGCCCAGTGCATATTTTGATCTTGCAAAAGCATTCAACACTACCCCACACTTTGGTATTATAGATAAACTCTCTGAGCTAGATATAAAGCCATATGTAACTCATTGGATAGCAAATTGGTTCACAAATAGAACCCAAGAAATAAAGGTGAGCAGCTCTACCTCCTTCAAAGGTCCTGTCACTAGTGGTGTATCCAAGGGTTCACTCTTTGGGCCGTTCCACTTTGACATTTACTTCCCAGTGTTGAATGCTAATTATAAGGGTTTATAGGTGACAAGTCTGCATCTGACAGAAAACTTGGTGCCATCATAAACTCCCCAAAGGACACCATGATCCTCCAAGATGCCCTGTCCTAAACGTGTCTATATTACAACAATGAAAAGTCAGTTCAGGGAATGGCTTTTTACATCAAAAATGCCATTCATTAAACTCACTATTTTGGGGGGCTGTGACCCCCACACCCCCGCTAATTATATATGCCATCTCCGAGATCACATTACAGTGAGGAAAGGGCAAATTTTCCAATCATCACTGTATCACGATGTCACTATAACAGTTCATTGAACGGTATTTTGGATGTAAAATGCCATTCGTTGAACTGACTTTTTGTGGTTATAATATAGACCTGACCTGTCCCAAACATAGCTATCTCAAAACCATGGACAAAAACTAAATATGAAGAAATTTTCTACTCGTATCCTTTGCCAAGCATTGCGAACACAGCAGTGAAAATTGATCCATAATCAGGAATCTGGGAACCTGTGTCAACAGCAAATTGCCCTTTGATCACCACATATCCACTATTGTAAGGAAGTTCTTTTTCATCACACAGCTTATGTCTCAAGGTATTGCATCCAGGTCCAGGGGCATAATCATTTCTCTGTACTCAGCACTCATTAGGCTGATCATTGAGTATAGTGGCCCTTTCTTCACGGACATGTCCAAGCACGTCTCACCTGGAACAGCCACAATGATTCCTCACTAAGAAGATCAAGGGCCTGAATTATAAAACTACATAGACCATCTCAAAGCCTTGTCCCTCTTCTTGGTATCATGAAGCCTATTGAGAGGTGAGCTAAGCCTTGCGTATAGATCCTCAACAGACCCTAATCTGTCAGACATACTACACATTTGCAAGTCCAGTGATGGCATAAGCACCTGCTCAGGAGAGATCTTAATCTCTTCTACAATATTAACAGAACATGTTGCAGGGACAGATATATATCACAGAGAATATCAGCTCTGTGGATTGTCGTCTTCTCCAGAGGCAGCTTGGGGTGAGACCTTACTCTATTCAAGTGCAATGTGGATGAATGGATGGGAATCTGTAAAGTCACAACAGATCCAAGACTGTTTTTTTCTCTCTATTTCTCTAAGAGGAGATTCTAATACTAGGTGTTTTAATACGCTGCATCTTGTAGTACAAGAAAATAACCCTCTTATAGAACTGGCTGCAGTCAGGTTATACCAGTTGACAACCCATGTAAACTTTTCTATGACTCTAGTCTACAGTGTGACCCAGAATGGTTTATTTTCTTCTCTTCTCATGTGCTCATTTGTTCAGTTGCTTTGACCCCCCCCCCTTTTGTATATAGGAGTACTACTCATCTGTATAATTTATCTGTTCTGAATGTCCTCTCTTTTATAACTGTAGACACCCGTTTGTGCTGTATACACAGAAGCGCATGACATTTTCATTTTGTATTGTGTTTATTCTTTACAGGGATGGAATGGCAACTTCTCGGCTACATTCTGTCAGGGTAAGACATTTCAAAAAAAAATTATTGATTCTCCATCTCTCTGCAGGATATTTTTTCCCTGCAGCTGTAACATGTTGTATAAATCTATACACTCATCCCAGTTACTGCCTATATGCCCCCAACCCCTGCTTTAGGGTCATCTTAAGCATATATTTTATCACGCTTTCTCTGTGTGTCTCTCTCTCTCTCTTGCTTTATTTCATTTAATTCAGTTCCTCTTGCATTGTTCATATGTTCATCAGTTTATACTAGGCTAACGACAACCAATGTCTTTATAAGCCTAGCCATGCAACCCAATCCAGTTTTGTCTCTGAATTCCTTCAGTGCCTATATGGTGGGATATGTTAGTAAGGAGGTCAATAAGAGTTATGTGGGGGTATGTTAGTTGGGGATTCATTTACTTACTGTAAACCTGTCCATCAGATACATGGGGGCCAGACCAGGGGTAATTTGCAATTTCCCATCCAATGATTAAGGTTTTGTTTAAACAGGGTCAGGGATGAACTCTGCATCACATAGATGGGGAGCTTATTCTATAGTACCAGGATCCTTTGAGAGAGACATCAGTCTTTCCTGCATGTTCTGTTTATGTCACAGGCAAAGTTCAGGTCCTTGGATCTAGTGCTTCTGGTGCTGTTTGTTTTGTGAATGTGCAAAGAGATGCATTAGATCATTAAATCATGAGTAAATTTAAATCTTCCTTCTTTGTCACATCCCACAACAACACCCCTATTAATGTGGAATCAAAGACCAAACTACTTGGGGTCATCATTGATGACCAGCTGAAGTTTGACCTGCATATTTTCAAGAATATTAAAAAAAACACCAAAAACTGGGACTCCTTTAAAGAAATAATAACTTATCCAACGAAGCCAAAATTGCACTATCCCATGCCTACCTTCTCCCTTCGTACTCTATGGCTCACAAATCATCAACAACCTTCAAACCACCCTCCTATCAAAACTTGAATTCACCTACAACAAAGTGGCTAAATTTGCTGCAAACTACCTCTACTACTCTCACCTCTGCCTAGCTCTTAAAAAGTTAAACTGGCTAGAGCTTCCTCACAACCTACTACTCTCTCAGCTTCAAATGGTACATTCTACACTGTATCTTCCCTCCTTCTGCCCAGTATTTCCATACTCATCTCTCCCTACTCACCACCAAGATCTCTCAATATCTACAAGCCTAAAACCAAAATAGGTCAAAACCTGTATAGCAACTCCCTGGCCCAATCTTGGAATAAACTTCCAGTGGACATTCGAAACATGAATCATTTACATCATTTCAAAATAGCTACCAGAATCTACCTAAACAAAACTTAGATCTGTCACTGTAACCACCCTCTTTGACCAACCCCCCCCCCCCCTTTCATCTCCCTCTGTCCTAACCTTTGCCTTCTCCTTTCTACTCTCCTTACTGTGTATCAGCCTTGACACAACTAGGTCCTGACTACTTTAAAACTCTACTAGCAAAGCAGCTATTAACTGAACTGGGGTCTCACTCTGTTTAAATATTGAACTGGAGAACATTTATAATGTTGATTGTAAATACTTTGACATCATCATCATTAGCCCCATTTTTCCCATGTTTTTCTACATGGGGTCGAGGTATTATGTTAGCTGTCGCCAACTCTCTTGATTCAGTGCCACACTCCTGCCTTCTTCAACACTCATGCCTGACTGTGTCAAATTTTCTTTCACACAATCCATCCACCTCTTTGCTGGATGTCCTCGCTTCCTCTTGCCTTCTTCCTGTCTTTCCCAAATCTTCCTCACCAGATTGTCGTCTGCTTTTCTACACGTGCCCAAACCACTATAATCTGTTCTCTCTGATCTTTTCTGCAATTGGAGCTACTTTGGCTTCTGCTCTTATGTCCTCATTTCTTCACCTGTTCCACAATGTGCATCCTACCACTTCTCTCAGGCACTTCATTTCCATCACCTCTAGGTTCTTCAACTGTTTTGCCTTTACTGCCCAGGTTTCTGTACGATACAGTAGTACTGGTTGCACCACTGTCTTGTACACCTTACTTTTCAGCTTCTTTGGCATTCTTCTGTCATAGACTACACCTGATATTCTATGCCAAGGGCTGCAGCCCCTCTGATTCTAGCTTTGACCTCTTCATTCAGACTTCCCTTCTCCTCAACTACTCCTCCCAGATACTTGAAGCTGTTTACCTGTTGCACTATCTTCCGTTCTGTCTCTATTCTCAGCTTCTTCTGATTTCCCCAATCTGCTGCCATTATCACTGTCTTATCTGTGCTTAGTTTCATCCCATGTGCCTTCAGATTTGCATTCCATTCTCCTATCCTTTGCTGAAGTTCTAGCTCAGAGTCTGCCTGTACTGCCACATCGTCTGCATACAGCAGCTTTGTTGATCCGTCTCCTCCAACCTGTTTGCTAATGTAGTCCATCACCAGTATGAACAGCAGTGGGCTCAAAGCTGAACCCTGATGTACACCCATTCTCACTGGGAACCCCTCTGTGAGGCCAAACACTGTTTGTACTTGAGTCATTGGGTCCTTGTACATAGCCTGCACTAATTCTACCAATGTTTCTGGGGCTTCAAACCACCACAGTACTGCCCAGATTAGCTTTCTTGCGATCTTATCATGCTTTCTCCAAGTCTAGGAATGCCCAGTTGGACTCTCTCCTCATTTCTATCTTCTTCTCAAGTATCTGTCACAATGCAAACATCAGGGCAACTGTGCTGAATCCTGATCTGAATCCAAACTGCTCATCTCCAGTCTTACATTATACGACTCTGAGTATCCGTTTATCAATCATCCTCTCCAGAACTTTCATGAAATGTGATAGGAGTTTGATGCCTCTGTACTGTCCACAGTTGTGGATGTCCCCTTTGTTCTTGTACACTGGCATGAGTATGCTTATTCTCCAGTCATCCGGGATACGCATTTCTCTCCACACTGCTATTAATAACCTCAGGAGCCATTTCTCCCCTAGCTCACCCAGTATCTTTATCATATCTGCTGTGACCTCTTCTGAGCCTGCTGTTTTCCCTGACTTCGTCTTCCTTAGTGCTGTTCTTACTTCTTCTAGGGTGAGCTCTTCTTCTTCTGTCATCGTAGGCTGTTTCTGAGGCAGTACAGCTTCTGTGGGATTTTCTTCATTCAGAAGCTGCTGGAAATGCTCCTTCCATCTGCTTTTGATGGCCTCTGTTCTGGTGAACAGGTTGTTGCTGGCATCCCTTATGAAGGGTGTCTTACTATCTTCTTTATCTTTCTGTCTTTTCCTTGCAACCTCATATAGTTTTGTTGTGCCCCTTACTGAGTCACGTTCCAGAAGTTGGTACAGTGCCTCCGATGCCCTATTCTTTGCTATTGCACCTTCTTTCTAAGCTTCTTTGTTAGCCAATCAACATTGATTCCTAGCCTGGTCCATCTTTTCTATCTCCCACTTTTTTCTGCATGCCTTCTTTCTTTTGATGACTTCCTGGACTTCTGCATTCCACCACCAGCTTTCCTTATGTACCTTATTTCCATACCTGGCCCGGCCACATATCTTTTCTGTAGTCCTAACACATGCTGTTTTTTAGGCGCTGCCATTCTTCTTCACCTCCACCTATTTCCTCCTCTTCTTGGAGTGCTAGAGCCCTGAGTAATTCCTTGAACTGTTGTATACACAGTATACATATACTCTGACATGTTACCATGTATTATATATGTTTTTTCTTTTATTATTTTTGAGTATTCATGTTATACTGTTCACGATGTATTTGATTTTTATTTACTTGTGGAGCTTTTCTCCCGGGGCCGCCTCTGAAAAAGGGCTTCAGTTTAGACAGACTAACCCCGTCAACAAATGTCAGATAAATAAATTAGAGATGGATCTAACTATGCCTTATATGCCCGGCATAGATTGCCTCTCAGTAACCTGTAGGAGAATGAGTACAGAGACAGGGCCTTAAGGTGGTCTGTGTAGGACAGAGTATTCATACTCTGGATTCTCCTGGTGAGGAACCTTTGAGGGCATTCGAGCTGTTACAAGTTCCTGTTAAGTCCATACCAAAGGGGTCATTGTACTCGAAGGGTCTTTTAAGGGCTGTTTAGAGTGATACTACTACTTCCTTGAACTCGTATACCATACTGCTGTTTATGAGTTGGGTGATGCACAAGGATTTTCTTACTGTCTTTGCTATATGCTGGTTGAAGGCCTGATTACTGTCTATATATGTTCTCAAATCCCTAGCTATCAGTCAACTCTTAGGGATGTTTTATCGATGGAGTAATTAGCTTGGGTGGATGATTTCCCAAAGGACTCTATAATGCATTTCTTCATGTTGAATTTTAATCTGTGGCTTTGACAACAGTCATTTATTTGTGTTACACCCTCTTGTAGAATGTTGGTGGTGTGGGGGAAATTTGATAGCTCTCAATTTACAGTCATCAGCTAACTTGGTGAGCCAGAGGCCATTGACATTAGCCTTCACATCTGAGAAGTAGATGGCAAACAGAAGCAAGCCCAAAACAGAGTCCTAGGGTACTCCACTGGTGACTGGTCTCTTGATGAAGGTGGTCTACCAATACTGCCTTCTTGGGTCCTATTTGTGAGCCAGCCAGAATCCAGTGAGTTATGAAGGGTTTTATGCATACTTCTTAGAGTTTCTCAACAATACCTGAGTGGGGTATTGTATCATATGCATTGGCCAGGTAAATGTAGGCAGTATGCACCCGTTTCCCCTTATTCACAGCCTTGGAGACCCTTTTGAAAAAGTCTACCAGGATGAGTAGGCAAGACTTTCTCTTAACAAAGCCAAACTGGGATTGGTCCAGTGTCTGCAGGTTGCCGATATCTTTGTTGATCATTTCCATGGCTTTGTGTATCAGACTTGTCAGACTGATGGGTCTATAGTTTCTGGGGCTGGTTGATGGTCCACCCTTCTAAGAAGTATAACCATTGTGCCCTTCCATTCTTCCGGTACATAACCTGCTTTATGGCTGTAGTTCCAGATTGCCTCAAGTGGTCCTGCTGAGTCATGTTTTAATGATATTTAGGAGGCAACCGAGGAAATTGTCATGGCCCACTGAATCAGTGAGTTGGTCTAAGCGAGCACCTTCAGGACCTGCACCCTGTTGATAGCTGGGGGAAAATGCTAGAAGGGATTTCACAGTGGGTATTGGGAAGGGAGGAGTGGAATGTGAAGTTAGAGCTAAATTTATCAGCCATTAGATTCACTATGTCACCCTGGTCAGTGAAGGCCATGCCATTTACCAACAGCTCTGCACATTGCTCAGTGTTACCATTAAGGTTCCTGACATAGCTGAAGAAAGCCTTGTGATTGTTCCTAGCCTTGCTGGACTTTATTAGACCTCTTAGTTTCTTATTTAGTTGAATCAGAGAGCTATCGTCTCTCTCAGAGTTTCTCTTTCTAACTTTGGCAAGGAGTTTTTTTTTCTTTTGTTATATATCCCTGTTAAGGTAAGGATTCCACCAGTGGGGTTTATTTTTGGTGTTAGATCTGGGCTTACTTCTGGTAGGCATGCCAGCCTCAATGCAGCTATTTACATGTTTGTACAGTTTTTTCTGTAAATAATTCTGCATAGGTGGCAGTCTTCTCAGGGTTTGTGGGAGCTGTGAATTTTGATGTTGCTTAATATGGTGTAGTCTGTCTTAGTATAGTTCCTGTTATGGGTTTAGATGAGATTTCTGGGTTGATTTTTATTTTCAGGGAGACAGCTTTGTGGTTCGACCTCAACAATGAGAATGTGATATGCAGAGTGGGGTGTAATGCTCTCCCATTCTGGTGAGTACTACGCCCAATATATTTGATCATCTGGTTGGAGTGAGTGGTTTAGTATCAAAGTTTTGAATGACACATCGTCTAATCCACTTATGAGAAGTCCAGTCATCAAATGCTGAAAAAGTTGCATACCGATATTCCATACCATAAAATCTTGCCCCCTTCTTGACCGATGTTATCAACTGTTTTTAGGTGTGGATTGGTTGGAAATGCCGACGTTCATTTTTTTTCCCCCCAGTATTTGGGTAATTCGGCATTACAGATTTCATGTAAATATATCGACGATGTGAATACTGAAGCGTAATCCACATTTTGATAATAAACCAGAGTGCGCACTGTCTGGTCTTTTGCAGTTTGTGTTGATAAAGTCCAGGAAATACTCTGCTTGTGAGGCAGTGTACACTTCCCAGTCTATAAAGGGCTCATTAAAGTCTCACATGAATAGGGTATTTGGTTGGATGGTGAGCACCTCTAGTCAGTCTAGGTAACGGTTGTGAACAATGTGGGTCACAGAGGCTGACCTGTAGCTTGCCAGAACATGGTAAAGGACATTGCTATGGAGACTTATACATGAATAAACTCCAGGGCATCATCCTGTTTAACCAACCTAGATTTATATTCATTACTAACACAGTTGAAGACACCCCCAACTTTAGTCTTCTGTGTGCTGCTATTTGTTAAATTGTTTGGAAGGCACTGTATCCTTCCAATGCGAGAGCACTTTCTGTGACTTTAAACCATGTCTTCATAACAACACAGATGTCTGCATTCTCCAGAGTGAGCAGGGAATGTAGGGTGTGTAGTTTCTTCTTTATGATCTTAGCATTGAGCAGTAAAACCTTAAGGCTACTTTGATTTTTTTTTTTTTTTTGCTGCGTTGATAGTTTTGTCATTTTGACATTGCCTAAAAAAGTCATTGGAAGAACAGATAACAGATACAGACTGCACTTGGCAAAGCAGCATGGTCTGTTAACCATGCCCTCCATGCTGATAGATATGGTCTGTTAACCATGCCCTCCATGCTGATAGATATGGTCTGTTAACCATGCCCTCCCATGCTGATAGATATTGTCTGTTAACCATGCCCTCCCATGCTGATAGATATTGTCTGTTAACCATGCCCTCCCATGCTGATAGATATTGTCTGTTAACCATGCCCTCCCATGCTGATAGATATTGTCTGTTAACCATGCCCTCCCATGCTGATAGATATGGTCTGTTAACCATGCCCTCCCATGCTGATAGATATTGTCTGTTAACCATGCCCTCCCATGCTGATAGATATTGTCTGTTAACCATGCCCTCCCATGCTCATAGATATTGTCTGTTAACCATGCCCTCCCATGCTGATAGATATTGTCTGTTAACCATGCCCTCCCATGCTGATAGATATGGTCTGTTAACCATGCCCTCCCATGCTGATAGATATTGTCTGTTAACCATGCCCTCCCATGCTGATAGATATTGTCTGTTAACCATGCCCTCCATGCTGATAGATATTGTCTGTTAACCATGCCCTCCCATGCTCATAGATATTGTCTGTTAACCATGCCCTCCCATGCTGATAGATATTGTCTGTTAACCATGCCCTCCCATGCTGATAGATATTGTCTGTTAACCATGCCCTCCATGCTGATAGATATTGTCTGTTAACCATGCCCTCCCATGCTGATAGATATTGTCTGTTAACCATGCCCTCCCATGCTGATAGATATTGTCTGTTAACCATGCCCTCCCATGCTGATAGATATTGTCTGTTAACCATGCCCTCCCATGCTGATAGATATTGTCTGTTAACCATGCCCTCCCATGCTGATAGATATTGTCTGTTAACCATGCCCTCCCATGCTGATAGATATTGTCTGTTAACCATGCCCTCCCATGCTGATAGATATTGTCTGTTAACCATGCCCTCCCATGCTGATAGATATTGTCTGTTAACCATGCCCTCCCATGCTGATAGATATTGTCTGTTAACCATGCCCTCCCATGCTGATAGATATTGTCTGTTAACCATGCCCTCCCATGCTGATAGATATTGTCTGTTAACCATGCCCTCCCATGCTGATAGATATTGTCTGTTAACCATGCCCTCCCATGCTGATAGATATTGTCTGTTAACCATGCCCTCCCATGCTGATAGATATTGTCTGTTAACCATGCCCTCCCATGCTGATAGATATTGTCTGTTAACCATGCCCTCCCATGCTGATAGATATTGGATTCCTCAAGACTGATGCCAGAAACAAAGCCAGTCATTAAAATCAGTCATTTTCTGTTCATACTATAATATCATTTTTGTTTAATATAGAATACTGCTCAATGCAAGGCATGGACCTGTCTGTGACACATTCAGAGAGAGCCATAATGCCTCTTTTCATATAGTCCATTGAGGTATCTCTTGGGTCATTTACACCCACAAGGACTATGATAGAATCATATTGGTTCATGTGGTACAGTGACTCGAGTGCGTGCATGATATTGTTTACACCCACATGGACTATGTTGTTGTTGTTGTTTGTCTTTTGGCTTTTTCCCGGTAAGGGGTTGCCACAACGGAACTCTGGTCCGCAAATGATTGGCAGTAGATTTTTTTTTTTTTTTTTTTACAAAACACCGAGGTGCCAGCTCAACACCCAACCTTCAACAAAGGCACACCCATTTATGCACACATGTCTTTTGAATGCTACCCAACCGCTGGGAGTACATGCAGACTACACACAGAAGGCACTCCCAAGCCAAGCCGAGAAATGAATGGGAGAACCTCTTGCTGTGAGGTAACAATGCTACCGCCGTACCACCGCGGCATCTACACCCACATGGACTGTATGACACGCAGATGCCCATCTCAACAGGCTGGACAAGGAGAAGATAATGGTAGTTACCTGTCTGGGGGTAAGATCTACAATATCATGCATGCACTCGAGTACACCCACATGGGTTTAAACAGAGAAGTAAATTGGAGAAGTTTACTTTAAATTTCATGCTAATTAGTTTTTATCACATCTTTAATTGCATTTAATTGAATTATTATTTAATATACATATATATATATATATATATATATATATATATATATATATATATATATACATACATATATATATATGGGTCTACTACTAAACACCGACACGACGATTCCCCGACACAAAACTCACCGACGCCAAATAACCGACATCACACAAACCCGACAACGCAAAACACCGAACATCATTACACCGACACACGGAAAGTAAACAACACACTACACTACATAGCATACACACTAGCCCTGACCCAAACCCTAACCCTAAGGTCCAACACTATCGCACACTTCACCTACCTGCACCCTAACCCTAACTCACTTAACCCACCCCTAGCCCAAGCTCCGACACTAACGCACACATCACCTACCTGCACCCTAACCCTAACTCACTTAACCCACCCCTATCCCAAGCTCCGACACTAACGCACACATCACCTACCTGCACCCTAACCCTAACTCACTTAACCCGTCCCTAAACTACAGTCCCTCACTAACACACACTTACCTTACCCGAACCATACCTCCGACACAAACACACACTCACCTTTCCCACAGCCTAACCCGACATCCCACAATCTCGAGCACTTACCTGACCGCTCCTAACTCCGTCACCATCGCGCACTTACCGGGTCGCGATCGCACATTCCCTTGTCGGTCTTTCCGCTGTTGGCAAATAACCCTGTCGGTAAACTTACCTGTCGGTCATCTCGCGTCGGTGAATATCCTGTCGGGGAATCGTCGTTTCGGTCATTAGTCGTAGACCCATATGTATATGTATACATATATATATATATATATATATATATATATATATATATATAGGAGTGCGCTTTCTTTAAATTTGTACTCGTTGAAGGCTGTTGTGGCCGAGGCGCTAAGACAGATCACAATAAATTTTATCGGTTTGGAATCCTTGTTGTTTTCTGGATTTTTTCTAGTCTTCTACCAGTTTTTTCTTTCTGTTTGTTGTTATAAAATATAGTATCCCCTATGACAAGATGACCAAGTAAAGTGTTTGCTTTTCGGATGGATTTTGTTCTTGGGGTATCATCGAGTTTAGCCTTATGTATAATTTTAGGTGGTACTTTTGGTGTGTGCTTTAGTGATTGGTGAGGATAGGTGTTGCCGTTTGATGGCTTAGGAGGTCTTTCAAGTTTGGAAAGGTTTCTTTTAAGTTCATCAGCATAAGAAGGTCACTGTGTGTAGTGAGCAGTATGTGTGAAGGATGAAGTGTCTGTGTTCTTGACAAGCTTATTTGTAAGCGAGATTTTTGCTCCAAGGAAGTTACCTTTGCACATCTCTTGCATACTGTGTTTCTTTAAAGATTAAAAGGTTATCTGAGTACATGAAACAATTATAGCATTGTCTTAAGATGCCCTTATCTACAAAGCTGGTCACACACACTTTAGGAAATTGCAAATCCATGCTGTCAGGATCTATGATAGGGTTGGACTATTGTGGTTTAGGGACTTGGTTTTACAAGGATCATGTGAGTTGTGTCTAGGGTTAAAGCTTGATGTCAGATAGTGCTATGACTTGATATTAGTGCTATTTGATGAGTTAACCTGCTGCCATAAATGTAGCTCCTCGCAAATCCTTTCTGTGTTACGTGTTAAAGTCCTAAATACCTGATTTATAGGTTTGCTGCTGTACAAGGTACTGCTAACCACCACTGCACCACATGAATGAGCCTAATTTATAGCAAACAGAAAACAAACAGTATGGCTAATAAATGACTACACTTTAAGTTCTCTAGAGTGCTTCTCAGCTTAGACAGACCAAGTAAACACTTTCTGCCCCTTGATGGATGATCCTTTCTTCTCTTAATGTAAAAGCACAGCAAAAGTAGCTCTCAAGTGCAGATTAACACTGGCTGATGAAACGGTCTCACTTTAAGCCACCATTGTGTGCTTCCCAACTTGGACTGAGCAGGCTACTTTACTACTGTCCCTAGAATAGCAGTTTCAGTCTTCTTAAGGTAAAAACACACTTTGGTTAGCCAAAAATGAAAAATTACCAACTAGCTACAAGTAGTTGTCACTTTAAGCTCCCTTGTGTGTTTCCCATCTTGGACAGGGCTGTTTAGTTGGACTGTAACTTTTTTTCCCTGACTTTTGCTGGTGGTATTGGGTGTACATGTAGCAGTATTTTGTTAGCAGTCTCACCCTGAGTTGCCTATTTCCCTCAGCACTGCATATATGCAGGATAACTGACTCTTGCTGGAGCAGAAGATATGGTGCACTTTACTCACTCTTCACTCCATTCACCAGCATGTGGTCCACATCATGCACTGCTCACCCCTTTCCCCTGCCTCCATGCCACTTTTCTACCTTTATACAGTCCTAACAACATTAGATCATCTAGTACTTGTACTTAAAGGACTGCCACTTTATATATTTACTCATCTGCCTAATAACTGTTAATTCTCCACTGCTCTGTCCCATCCACTCTGTATGCAGTACTCCGGACATAGTATCAGTCCAGCTACAATTATCACCCACAAAAGTAATACTTTTTTAATTAGAACATTTTAGAATGTTACCTTGATGCTACCCTGACCTTTCCCATTACTCTCATAATTGTAACCAAACTGTTAGTATCTAAGCAACTCCCCTATCAGAGTGTCAGTAATCTCATTATTCCTAATTAGGCACTGCATCAACTGTAACAGCCTTCCACAAACATTCTGTTGCTGACCTATAACATTTCCTTTTCCTTATAATACACTATTTCCTGACCACCATAATGATTGCCGTAGGACCATAACTTCTTTACCTATATATCCTTCTCCTCCTCATCAGTACTAAGGGACTTGCCCAAGTCTTCACATCTGCACTGTTGCCAGAATACTGCAAGTTACCCTTAGTAACTTTCTCCCAACTGTAACTTTACTCATGTTATAATCTAATGTGCATGTTATCATTGACAACCATAACATCAGGCTTGCATAACTAATTCCACCTTCTCCCTTTCTTTTACCCTGACTAAGAAAATAAATCACCACTGCCTTATATTTCCATATTACTCAAATTAATGGTTTGACTAGCATCACATATTAAAATGCACACAATATGTAGCTTTATTGAATGCATCTCAGGTCATCAGCTGCTACCTACCAACCAACTTACAGTATTATTCTATGAAAAATGTCCATTCCACAGTTCCCCATTGCTATGCATTCAAAGGGGACACTCATTATAGGTAAGGATGTCAAAGGGCTCTTAGTCCTTAGGCTGGGTGCTGCTCTTTGACATTCTGTGCAAACTGCACATATATTCTCTATTTCCTTCGTAACACCAGGCCTGCACATACTAGCTAAAATCTTTGCATCTGTCTTGTCTGTTCCTAAATGACGACCCCAAATGTGGCTGTGTGCTGACTTCATTATAAGTGTTGTAAGAGGCATTGGCGCTAATAACTATCTCACTATCTGTTCTCTTTGGCTGCCCTGTATATCATCTGATTTCCTATTCAAAGTATAGGAATGAAGTGAGCCTCTTCTGTTCTTCGTTTACCCATCTACTCTTTGTTTATTCCCTCTAGGTCTTCTTAACAGTATTCTCTTCCCAATGGACCTGTTTAAGATATACATGATGCATCTGGAAGTCAGCCAGGTCAGCACTGCTTTTACTGGAGTAGTGGCAAGAAGTGGAGGCTGTAATTGTTCTTCCGGAAATAATGATAAAGGCGTTTCCCTTCATCTGGATTATCCTTTAAAAAAAGGCAAGTGATGAAAGCAATATTCTTCCACCAGGGGTACTACTACTAGGGGATCGCAGATATACCCCAGGGATTACTTCAGTGTCACTGCTTGACAGAGGCACAGCAAAATAATAGGCATAGTTTTATTCAAACTAAAGGGGTGGCGAAAGCCAAATAACTATGGGCTAGGCTTATAAATGCCCTTGGGCAGATAGCCTAGTATGAACCTATGAACCTATGAACCTATGAACTAGCTCCCCCTTCTCTCTCTTTCAATAGTTATTTCATTTAATTTTTCATTCAAGTCCTGCTTTTGTTTCGGATTCAATTTCTGCTTTGGTATAGCAGGCAGAACCTTGAGATCCCATCCTAGTTCTCCACATTTTCACCAATATCTTCCTCAGTTTTTACACTTTTCTTTGTTAATGTATTCTTGACACAGGACTCTTCCCTGTCAGTTTTCGCTCTGATTTCTTGACTCCTTATTTTACTTTAACTACCAGATCTTTTGCTAAGACTAACCTTCCCTGTCAGTCTCCACAGTATTTCTATTATTTTAACAACTGGAATCTTTTGCAACTGTCAGTATCAGATTTATCTAGCTTTTCTATCCAGAACTGAGTTAAGATTGCTTTTGTGTTCATAGGATCATAGGAGGTTACTAGGCTATCGACCCAGAGGTCATTTCAAGCCTAGCCATTTCATTCCAATGTGATGCCAGAGAAATGCTAGTCATTATCCAAGATTTCATTTAGTAATGACTGCCCATGTCCAGGACAGTTGTGGGCACTATGCCTGGAATGAACTTACAGTTCCTCATCCACTTATGCAAGTTCCTCTTGAGCAGTGTCATAGAGGTGTTCTGTTGTCTGTTTCCACTCCCTTTTTTAAATAAGGCTATATATTTCAGTTAACATGTCTGCTCAGACCTTTTCCTCCATATATTTCTTAGTACTTTAAACTGAAAAAATCTTGACCAATTATAACATTGTGTATTAATTTAGGCATTAGAGCTTCGAAGTATAACACTTTGCCTGGAATGGTTTATATTTCTACATATGTTCATAGGATTATAGAAATCACTATGCAAGTAAGTTGTGAGACCATTAGTGCTTTGCCAGTATTGACCTTCATAATGACTTTTACATTTATAGAAGGGAAAAAACATTGAGACAGGGATGAATTTATGGGTGTCCATCCAGTCCTCAAGGCTCATATTAAAACATGTAAGGGCAATTTATTCCAGAGATTAGGCAAATGGTAGGTAATAATCTGTACTTCCTTATGGACAGGGGAAGCTTGTGGATGTCTTCAGGCACAGACATATACCAAAGCTGTTCTAGTCTGTGAGCATTGATAAATAGGAAAATTGGGGCATGAATGGATGTTTGAAAAGGATCTAAAGTCATTAGCCTAGTATCCACCTACAATCATATAAAAACAAGCAAAAATATCTTTTCTAAATGCAAGAAGCATGCTGAACAAGTTAAACAGGCTCATTCCTATCCACCCACATCCCAGACATTGCAACAACTGGCGCATTGTGGGTTAATACAGACACCCAAAAAGTTAGTCATTATTTTTCAGTTTACAATTCTGTCTTTAAGATCAGAACAGAAACTAGGATGGATGATGGTATCGAAGTCCTACTCAAGATGAAGTCTTTAGCACCACTTCTCAAGCACTATTCATCCACAAATGACCATGACCTAAATTGGCAAGTTGCCAGCATACAATGGAATAACTCAAACACTCTATTTCTGAAAGTCAGCTAATTCCCTTCACACACCAAAACTCTCACAAAGTTCAAACTGTTAATTAGCCAAATTATATAGCTCTCTAAACCTCTTATGGAAATCATATTTCTAGTGGATTTGAATGTAAACCTTGCACATGCACAAAAAAACAAACAAATGCAGAAGCAACAAATTAGTATTTTGAGCTAAAATGATTTCTCACTTCATATCTCCAGACAGAAAAATGGCTATAATAGAAAGAAGTTCTACTTGCTAAGTTTGAGTATGACTTCCTCAATGTTGAATATAATGCCCCCTTTGGCATGTGTCTGTCCAAACACATGCAACAACTTGGACACTCACAGATATACCTTACTAAAAGGATGCAAGGCCTAACCAACATGTCCTACAAGGACCGACTCAAAGCCCTGTCACTATACTTGGTATCCTACAGACTACTAAGAGGTGACCTGTGCCTGGCATACAAGGCATCCTCCAACTCATTACTGAAGTACTTGCTGCACATCAGCAAGTTGAATGGCATCAGAAGTACTGTCTGGGGATCTAAACCTCCTACAACATTCAGTAGAATGCTTTGAAGGGATTGACATATTTTTGCAGAAGATACTGTTGCTATAGAACAGACTCCCCATCCACATAAAACAAAGTTCATCCCTGTCTGTTTTTAAGAGCAACTTAGATCTAAGCTTGAGAAACAGAAAATTTACCCCAGGACTGCCTGCCCCCTATACTACAAATGAACAGATGCAGCACCTAAATACTTTATCCCATGCATGGGTTGCCTCAGCATATCTATTGTATGATCTCAGTTATTCTTATTAGGGGTAGTATAAAATTATCGACCATGGGGTGGTTAAAGCCAATCTATAACCAACTGGGATTGGTTATTTCAATCGCAAAATAGGAAGTTGGCTAGGCTTAAAATGGCCGACAAGTACAGGTATCCTATGAACCTATATTGAAGAAAATAGTGACCCCACGACAAGCAGCTGATAATATCTGCAGATATTCAACATTGGGACCAGAAAGGCAACATCGCTGTTCAGTAATAGCTAAAACAAAATGGCTAGCAGTAAAGCAAAGAAGTACACTATTATTATCATCTCTAACCTACCAACTATAAACTTAGGACTGTTCCCCTGCTTTGCAGTAAGCTGGCAAAATGGCCCACCACTACACGAGATCCCGATCATTGTTGACCCTTTCAAAAAACATCCCTCTAATCATACATAGTTCAAACCATGATTTTCAGCAATGGCCCTGTGTGTTGGAATCATTACCAGTTTCATTGATACAAATTCATTCCTTCCACAAATTCTAAGACCACCTCAAAAATTCCTATTTAATGGAGTCAAATGGAAGTGCTTCACAAAGCACATCACGTAAAGTACAGGATCTCATACTGCCTCTGTACACTAAGTGTTATCAGCTAAATGCCATATGGTATAGCCCCCACCCCCATAGGAACTATAACTCATTTTCTGTCCTTCCTCATTTCCAGCTAATTAACACTTATTGTTGCTTATTCTTACCCATATCCTTTGACACTTCCTTTCCCACCCCCATTTCCTTCAGACCAGTAGTGTACGTACTATAAATATGCATAAATCTGCTAATTATCTTAAATCACTGCAGTAAAGTCATAATTTTGTAAGCTACTTGCTTACACCTTTAGCAATAAATCTTAGTGTACTATGATAATCTTTGTTTGGATTCTGATCTTTATAACTATAATTTCATCAATTTAATCTTTGTTTTGTTTAAAAGTTTTTTTAAATCTTACGCTGAACCTGAAATTGATGCATTTAGAGCAGTATTCTCTCCTGGTTAACAGAATAAAATATATGCATACATGAATGAATACAATAATAAAATCCCTCACCTTTCCTATAAATTGTGCAGCCTTCTGTGTCTGTGTTCCAGAGTTCTCTGGGTACAAAGTTTCTCTTATTTTATTTATGTATTTATTGCCACTGTATACAGACATTTTTTAATCAAAGTCTGTAGCGGAGGTAGCTTTTCGGTTGTTATACTCCATGGCAGGGCTAGCCACCCAGTGGAGAAAGCCTTGTCTCAGGATGATTGTCACTGGTGAAGTGACAACCCTACCCCATGTCCAAAAAATGGGAAGAAGGGTTGTGGATGGATGGATAGGAACAGGTACATATTTATTTCTCTGAGTTCATTAGCCAACTCATATATATGCATGTTATATTGTGTAATTGACTTTTTTCATTTATATAACCTCGTCTGAAGTTATTTCAGTTGTTGCAGTTTACATCACAAAAGCTGGTGATGTGAGGGCAGAATCCAAGTTTTTCATGCTGTACCCTAGGTAGATTAAATGCTAAGAAATGAGCCACTTAATCCCATCATTTCTCCTCTGATAGTTGCAGAGTTTCAAACTAAAAAGCTCAAATCACTTAAAAATGTTCGTCAGTGCCTAATAAAATCAGTACCATGAGAACTGTGCCTGTGGTACTAAAAAGGGAGAAGAGTAAGAAGGAAAAAATGTTCGGGCGTTTTATAACATTCTTTATATAAAAGAGGAATCCATCTTGTTTCAAGATGGATCCTGACAGCTTAGGCCTGTATTGTTTTTTTTCCACTGTCTTGTCATTTTCTAAATACCAACATGGATAGTGCCAACATGGAAGATCAGAACTTGTTCACAGATATGAGGTATGCAGAACTACATCTACAGAAGTAAGCAAAACAAAATAGAAGTGTTTAGTTTTACTTGGTCATCTACTGTAGTCTGATGGATAAAATGGTTGCTCATAAGCTTTTATGGTATGAAATTACTGCAGTTTGTCTGCTCTGAGAGGCAAGACATCAATTGCTTAGTGTCCCACATACATATGTGTTCTTGTACAATAAAGGCGAACATTCTGCTCTGCTGCACTGTGTTGCATGAAGTCATTTTGAAATACGTTAACAGCTGATTCTGTGAAGTCTTGGATTTTAAGCCCTCTGTGAATTGCTGCAGCAGAAATCATCTTTGTGCCCATCCCTGACAAGTTTTCTATCTGTTGCATTTCTGGAGTGACAGCTCACAGTTATATTTTGCACCTTCATCAGAGTTTGAAGTCTTTGCAGGTAAGCATTTGATACATGATTTTTCAGTAGTCTAGTGTTTATTATATGATAGGAGGTTATTGTATGAGAGTGGGTTTCATTATCTTATTATATGAGAGTGGGTTTCATCATATGGTATGAGAGTGGACTTTATTATATGAGAGCAGGTAATTTTTCCATTGTGTCACATTCACAATAGGTTCAAATGTGGCTGTTATAAAATAACTGGAGCCTGTATGTGTTTTATTAATATGGAAGAAACAGCTGGGATTATTTGGTGAGATGGTCTGAGCTCACTGCAGTGCATTTCCCTGGAGGTGGAACTTTTGATAAGACTGTTTTAGAATATCTTTAGAAGAAACTTAAACAGAAAGGAAATTAGTGTCTGCCTCTTGCTGGTCAGCTTTTAATAATTGGCAAGAAGAAACTAAAAATATGGGAAAGGAAGAAGAATCTGCAGTTAGAAGTTTAAAATTTAATTTTGCAAAATCAAAAACTTAGCTGCAGGCAGCTAATAGGAGAGTTGGTGCATAACATTTTTGCTCAGGGAACAATTCACTCAGGACTTAAGGACATTACCCTTTAAAACAATTAGAAAAATGAAAGAAAACTCAACTTTATTTGTCTGATGATGACTGGTCTCCGATTCCTTATGTTCTCCCTCCCCATTATGGCTCATCTGATGATGACTGGTCCCCAATTCCTTATGTTCTTCCTCCTCCTTATGACTCCTCTGATGATGAGTGGTCCCTGACTCCTTATGTTCTCCCTCCCCCTTATGATTCATCTGATGATGACTGGTCTCCGATTCCTTGTGTTCTCACTCCCCCTTATACAGACCATTCTGCTTCTTATGACATAACTATTAGTCACTAGTACAATAGTCCAAACGAGAGCAAGCATACAATAAAGTAGCTAGATTCACCTGTAACCTGTCTAGTAAATCCCACCATTGCCTTGTCCTTACATCATTACAATGGCCCGAATTCCTAAAGAATTGCCTCTTTCTCAATTGACTCAGTTCTGTATAATCTGACTTCCTCTCCCTCCATCTATAACATCGTGTCCCACTATAATGCCCACTGTCAACTTCGCATATCTGACAAAAAAATGTAATTTTCTTTGAGGATTAAAAAGCTGAGTACATAAGACAATTACAACATTGTCTCAGGATGCCCATATCTACTAATCTGTCCACAGGGACATTAGGAAATTACAAATCGACATTGTCAGGACCTGTATTAGGGTTCGATTATTATGGTTTATGGTCTTGGTTTTACTGGGATTCCCTAACTGGTGTCTAGGTCGAAGGCAGGATGTTAGATGGTGCTATGATCTTACTACTATTTGAACTCTGAAAAGCTTCTTTATTTATTTATTGTCATTTGTTAACCAAGTTTGCATAAGATGTACATACACAACTTCCTTGAATGCAATCATCTCACTTACAAATAAGGATGTCAAGAACACACACTACATCCTTCCTACATACCACTCACCACACACACAGACCTTCTTATGCTGAGGCATTTAGAGGAAACCCCTCCAAACCTCAAAGATTCCCCAAGCCATCAAACTGCAACACCCATCTTCAGAAATCACTAAAGTACACACCAAAAGCAATACCTAACACTAGACATGTCTACACCCAATGATCCCCAAGAACAAAGCCCATTCAGCAAGCAGACACTTTACCTAGTAGTTTTGTCATAGGGGATGCTGTTGTATGATAAACAGATAGTCCTCTCACTTGGCGGGACAAGGAGAAGGTAAAGGTTAGCTGTCCATCCGGAGCTAGGATCCATAAAATCAAACATGCAGTCATGCCAGTGCAGCACAGGTGCCAGTGTGATTCTAAAATGGCATGAGGAGTAGCTCACTGGACTATATGAAAAAAGGCATTTCAGATCTCTCTGAATATGTGTCACAGACAGGTACATGCCTTGCACTGAGCAGCCATTCTACCTTCACCAAGGATGATGACACAGTATGAACAGAAAATGACTGATTTTAATACTTGACTTTGTTGGTGTCACTGCGGGGGAATCCAATATCTGCCACCATGGAAGGACATGGTTAACAGAGCACTTTGATTTTCTAAGTATGGTCTGTACCTGTCCCCCCCAATCTTTTTGGATATTAGCTAGAACTTTATCCATCCCCTTAGAGACTTTTTTAGGCAATATCAAAATGACAAAACTACCAATATAGCAATAAAAAAAATAATCAAAGCAGCCTTAAGGAGTTCAATGCTAAGAGCCTAAGAAGGAAACTCCATACCCTGCAAGCCAGCCTCACTCTGGAGAATGTAGACATCTGTGCTGTTACTGAAACATTAAAGCCACAGAAAGTACTCTGGCAGTCGAAGGCAACAGTGCCTGTGACACACATTTAGAACAACAGCAGTACAGACAGGGGCTAAAGGAGCAGGGGTGTCAAACTACATTAGCAGCAAATACAACTCTAGGTTGGTTAAACATGATGATGATCTGAGGTTTATCCACATCTGCGTCTCCCTAGGCAAGGTTCCTTACCATGGCCTGGCCAGCTACAGGTCAACCTGTATGACCCACAGTGCTTTTAACTCTTGCCTAGACTTTACCTCTATAGGGACAGGGAAGTGCACACTGCCTCTAACTCACAGGCACAATATTTCCTGGACTTTATCAACACAAACACTGTGGACCAGATGGCACACACCTCAAACAGAGAGTCAAACATACTGGACCTAGTATTCATCACCATGAGAGAGCATTGCATCCCCACCCCCACATGTCATGTCCTCATTGATGAAGTTGAACCCCAAAGCTGTCTCCCTTGAAATAAAAATCAACTCGGAAAACCCAACTAAAACCATAACAGTTCGGAACTATTCTAAAGCAAACTACATCAAATTAAGTGACAGTTTGTCAAATTTACGGCTCCCCCAAATCCTGAGAACACAGCTACCTATGCATAATTATTTAAAGAAACCCTGTACGGTCATGTAAATTGCTGTATTGAGGCTGCTGTACCTACCAGAAGTAAGCCCAGATTTAACACCAAAAACAAATCACACTAGTAGAATCCTTACCTTAACAGGTTATATAACAAAAGAAAACAGTCATGGCCAAAATCAGAAAGAGTACCTCTCATAGAGACAAAAGCTGTCTGATTCAACTAAACAAGATATTAAGAGGTCTAATAAACTCAAACAAAGCTAATTATGAAGTCAGGATAAGAGACTACAGACAAGTCACAAAGCCTTCTTCAACAATGTCAGAACCGTAAATGTAATACTCAAAAGTGTGCAGAACTGGTGGAAAATGGCATAACCTTCACTGACAAGGTTCCACAGCAAAATCTACTGGCTTATAAATTTATCTCCAACTCACCCCACAATGCACCCTGTGCAATCCCTTCTAGCATATCCCTCCACTATAAACAGGGAGCAAGCCCTGGAGGCACTTGCTAAGGCCAAGTACACTGCTTCAGTGGTCTCTGTCAGGAGCCCTGGTTGCTCCTAAATAACCTTCAAACAAAACCAAGCAGGACCACTTGAGGTGGTCTTCCACCACAGCCTCAAAACAGGTTACAAGCCAGGTGAATGGAAGGCTACAATGGTCCTCCCTCTTCATAAGGGTGGACCATTTACTGACCCCAGGAACTACTGACAAGACTAATATGGAAAGCCATGGAATGAATAATCATGAAAATGGTTAAGAAGAACATTGGCAACCTACAGACACTGGACCCATCCGCATTTGCCTTTGTTAAAGGAAGGTTTGGATCTATATTGTATGTTTGAAGTTTGAAGACTTTGAACGTTAAATAATCAAATTTGAATGTTCGAAGTTTCAAACATCGAACATATAATAATAAAAAAAAAAAAAAAACAAAACTAACAGCTGTAGGCAGGGTGGCAAGCCACCCCACACACACCCCCGCTCTTTGAATATGCCAACTCCGAGACCGCACTACAGTGCAGTAAGGGAAATCTTCCCTTTACTGCACTATAGTGCAGTATCAGAGTTGGTATATTTAAAGAGCTGGGGGTGTGGGGGGTGCAGGGGAGCTTGCCCCCCTGCCTACACTAGTCAGGTAAGTTTTGTTTGTTTTTTTTTATCATATGTTCAATATTTGAAACTTCTAACATTTAAATTCGATTATTTAACATTCAAAGTTTTTAAATTTTGAACATATAATATAGACCCGAAGGGTTTGCCTAGTTTACCTGGTAGACTTCTTTGAGAGAGTCACCATGGCTCCAGATGAGGGGAAAACAGTGTATAATCACCTTCATTTAACTCAACCACGCATTCACTACAATATCTAACTTAGGTATTGTTGACAGACTCCTGGAACTAAGCATAAATCCTTATATAACTTACTGCATTGCCAGCTGGCTCACACAGAGGACCAAAAAAGTCAGGATTGATAAGACCACCTCCACCAATATACTGGTCACCACCAGAATATCCCAGGGCTTTGTGTTGGGCCCACTCATGTTTGGCATCTACTTCTTGGAAGTGAAGACTAATATCAAAAGCCTCTGTAGACTAACTTTTGAGCTATCATGCATTCCCCTATGACATTAACATCCTATATGAGGGTCTAACCCAAAGAAATGACTAGTGTGAAAGCTATATCTATAGAAAGGATGGAGTGTAGCTCTCCATGTCAGGAATTCAGTGGAGCCCTCTGTAAAAATGTTTTAAGATTATTAGAGCAAGTTTTGGAGCTCACTGTTTTTGTTTGAGTCATAGTTTACTTTTCAAAGTGTTAGTACTCCCAAGATGGGGTCTCAAAATTCTGATAAATAGCCAGATGTTACACATCATATGGATTGTTATAGCAGCTACCATTGCCATAACTAACAGAGAATGCAGAAACCAGCATGGTGTCATGAAGGCCTTACCACTTCAGCATACAGTTTCATGCATTGGCAGCAAGTTGTTGATGTATTGATACTTGCTAGCAGCCATCTTATCTGACTGCAGTAGTGAATAATGCCAGTGCCAGTGAGACCTACTGCGCATGATGCAACTTACCCCAGCTCACCATTAGAATGCAAGTGCTTGAGTGTGGATAGTGGGTGTGTAGCATTCATGGAGAATTTAAAGTCTCTGTGTAGCCATGACTGTACTTAATCTACTTGTAAATGTTGAATGCAAGCCATATCAGTGTATGTGGCATTTTGCAGCAAGCCGACAGTCATATCCAAGGATGGCTTGCCTGTAGAAAGGTCATGCTGATAATGGATAGAATGTTGAAAAACTGAGCAATGCATACACAAGCAGATATAGTGCAGCAGTTTCACATCATGGTCCCATATTCATGCCCACTGTCTTTACAGTGACCAGTAATAGATGTCTATACATGTGGCACAAGATTCTTCATAACAGTGAATTTTCTGCTCAGGTCTTTTAAGACATTATGCATCAATACTGTAAACCTGGTTAGGGACACCAACTGCCACCACAGCTCTTAATGGTCATCTCAGAGGTAGCAAAGCTCTGTAATTCCTGTGAAACTATGTTGTAATCTTGCTGAGATCTCAATCTAATGTGTATGGTGCTGTCATCATCACTGGGAAACATGTCATCCAGTGACAGGAGGACATCAAACATATTACATTCTGCAGCATCTGTAGTGTACTGTGTTGCAAATGTCATTTTGATATCAACAGTGGCCAGCTCAGGTATAGACTGCCCAGTATTAGGAATTGCAGCATTGGTGTTTTCCAGACTATTGTCCACAGCTGCCATATCAGTGAGCATAGCACCAGTCCCTTTGTATAATTGACAAATACACACACACATGCATATACACTCAGTAAGTAGTAGGCATTCACTTGGAATATGAAATTCAGATGTCAAAGAAACATACCTATCTGTTATAAATTAACTGTGAACCCATAGGGATCGTGGCCTTATCCATGTGGACACTAGTATGCTGTTCATCAACTGTACTTGCTATACTGGTTCCACAAATAAACAAGATAGCCAGTATATACCAGTATAAATACAATAATATGCACTTACCTGTGATATTAAATACTATTCCAAATTCATACTCTTCTGGGTGTCCTCACATCTGTGAACTGTCAACCCAGGGTTTCCAGTAATTATTTCTCTTCTTTTCCTGGAGGAACCTGACTAGTTATCTACCACTAGCTGCTCATCTGACTGTGAGGGCAAAGTACTACTTGTTTTCCTGTGTCTAAATAGTCTGAATAGTGTTATTGGTAAATGAGGGCTCTCCATCCCTGACAACGCACTGTACTCAAATCAGCTGTATTCTCCACACCCAGATGTTCAAACTGTGCCCCTATATTGGCATTAAAAGCAAAATACTATGGTCCAATGCAACCTGCAAAAGGACATCAGCTTCTTGGTCAGCAGTCATCAAATGATTACTTTGGGAGTTTATTTAGAAGTTACAGTATGTTGTACCCCTAATAAAATACCACACTCTTGTACACAGATGAGTAAACATGCCAGTAATAGCTATGTACTGCAATGCATGGTATAGTGCAGAATGTCATAGGGTAACTTCTGCAGTAAGAATATCTGTGCACTAATCTTAATAAGTGATAACTCTATAACATTCTAGAGTTCTCTCTGATTAGTAATACACTGTGAAAATCTGTAGGTGCAAGCTGTATAATATGGTTTACTATTGTTTGTTCGAATGGCAAAACATTTGCCATTCGAAACAATGAACAGTAAACCCGAATACAAACATTCTGAATGGCCACAATGTCGACTCAAATGATCGACATATTTGAGTCAACATTGTGGCTGAAACTATCACATGATAGCCTTATAGGAGCTAATGTAAATCAGACTCCTATAGGACATATCACGTTTTTGCAGGCGGGAAAGTCCCCCCTGCACCTCCCCACATTCTCCGCTACTAATATATTTTAACTCCGAGATTGCACTACAGTGAGGATATGGATGAATTTTCAATCCCCACTGTACCGGGATCTCCATGCAGATAGTCGAATACACTTATACGATTGCACTACTGCATTCACATAAGTGTGTTCGACTCTCCCATCCATTTATGTTTTGTGCACGATATTCTGATTTTCAGCATCACTGCTGCTGACAGACTGTCGTTCGCACAAACCATAGTAATCCATATAATACATATGATGTAGTGAATGCATGGCAGTGGACATATCGTGCTGTACATACTAAGTCTAGTTGTTAACTTGTGTGAACTCGTGCATGCGTCTTAATCTCAGAACTGGTCTATGAGGTATTTTCATAGAAATCTGTTATATGGTTCACCACATCATAACACCATATTACTAACCATTCCCATTGTAGTCTTTCTGCTTTTATCTCCTTTTCATTGTAAAGTATCAGATAATGTAGTGTACCACTGGATGTAGGTGAATGATAACCCTTGTGAAATATCCTGGGAAACTGGTCTTTTTTTTTTATTTTTATTTTTTTTTTTTTTACATTTTCCCCCATTTAATTTATTAAGTGCATGTGTGCAGTTTGTTAGGGTAAGTAGTTCAAAAGCTCAGTTGCCCTACAACTTAACAATTATTCCTTTCGCTAGTACAGACAAGAGTAATCCTTTTTTTTTTAATTCTTTATGTTCCCCCAATGCCTGTACATCATTGTTGCCCCATAACATGAAAAGAAAGAACACTTCCACCCTTTCTTCCTTTTCCATGTGCTGGAGAATGGGAGGGTGGAGGGAGGGAAGAGACATAATCCGGGCAACTATAGAGGGTATTTGTGGATTTGTCCTACTTCCACATTCCTACTGTAGCTATCAAGGATGGCTGCAATACCAGCCCTGGACATGACATACATGTTCATCCAGGCTACAGCGTATACTGCATGCAGACTTGTGACACAGCCAAAATCGCTGTTGGCAATTCTCACAATGATGATTAGCCTCTGCCGAATTTTAGGGAAGCAGTAAGCCTTCTGCCTCACTTCCCTATAATGGCTGAGCCTTCACATATCACTCACTCCCATCATCCTCAACTGGCTCCACCAGCACATGGGCCACTTGCTTAATAGACAGGGCTTTATCCCATCCCCACCTTCTTGACCAGACTAAGACAAGAACAACATTCTGACTGAATGAGAAGTATCCAATGTACTAGAACCGCTGCAGGACCATTTGTGTGTGTGTGTGTGTGTGTGTGTGTGTGTGTGTGTGTGTGTGTGTGTGTGTGTATTATGCTGCCTAGACATCATTTTCAAAATACTGGTAGAGCTGCAAAAGGACAAAAGTGATGAAAATGTCCTGTACGTATTTATAAACCCTTATGGATCACAGAAGGCAGTCAGTTTCTAGAAGAACTTCTACCCCTATCAGATAACCATTCCCTGAACAAAAATAAAAAGCAAGTACCAGACATAAGCCTCTACAGCCAAAAGATAAGATAAACTGTACAAGAAATACGCCTTAGATGGAATTATTGAGAGGTATCTCATTCGGAATTCTCTGCCTAATGCAGTAGGAAATCACATTAAGAAATGAAGAAGTGTGATAACATGCTCACTGTCCAAATTAAGCAAGGATAGGGAATGTTCTTTAATGCACTGCCTCTTACAGGCTGAAGCCTAATTTTGTTTGCATAGTTCTTACGCTATCTGTGGCAGAAAATTCAATGCTACCATGGTTACCTACAATCCTGCTCCCTTATGGCACTTAATTGCTTTATTTCTTTACACATCACTGTATTTCTTATGACAGCATTTAGCATACCCAGATGTTCAAAGATGCAAGAGAAAGCCCTGCACTGATGTTATATAGATGCCCTTAAATGAATGTAAAACACAGAGAACATTATTAGAGTTTTGCATTTTTTTTATAGATGAATAACACTTTAGTACTATTAGTTGACTCTCTATTACATTTTAATTCGCTTTAAAAACACACTAAGTTGCAAGCTTCAGAAGTAAAGGAATATAATGACCACTATGGCCAAAATTACATTAGCACAAACCCATCTGCTCTCCACTCTACTATATGTCTCTCCAATTATAACTAATCTAAGGAAAACTGACTTATCTAAGCTAGAAGCATGTTATAATAAAATTGCTAAGTTTGCATCTGACTGCCCATATAGAACACATCATTGTACAGCTTTAAGGACACTAGACTGGCTTGTGCTTCCCAACATTATTCTTTACAACCAACTCTCTTTAACTCACACAATTGTAACACAACCAACTAGAACCCCTGCACTACAAAATCTCATCCTTCCTTACAGTTCTAGCAGACCACTTCACGCTAACAACAAGAACTTACTCACCATCTCCAAGGCCAACAACACTGCAGGAGAATATTTATTTTCCAACTATATATCTCGTATATGGAACTCCCTTCCTAAATCCATTCTCTCAATCTCATCCACTAATCACTTTAAGCCATCACTTAAAGCTTATCTAAAAAATAAGTGGCTATGTTCCTGTACTAACCCCTCATGTGTGCTCTGATACATCACAGTATACCCAAAACATATCCAACTTCTCCCCCAGTATTTAATCCTTTGTTCCTACCGACCTGTCTTGACCTTATATCTTGACGTAAGTCATACCTACAAGTAGTACTAGCTATGTTCAAAGCCCAGGTTTTATTGTCAAAATGTAACAAATTTGTAATGTCTTATGTATGCTACATTTTGTTTACTTTCTACTTTTTGATTATTGTAATGTGTGCATGAAAATTTACTGTTACTCATGGAGCTTTTCTCCCTTTGCCTCTGCTAAAAAAGGACCTGTGTCCAGTCGGACATTCCTGGTAAACAAATGTTAAATAAGTAAAATATAATATTCTCATATTAAGTTCTCAGCATAACAGCAAACACATAATAGTGAGTTATTGCTTTCACAGGTTTTGGTTGTTAAGCTTTTTTCCCCACCTTTTAGTAAATGGGAAATATAAGATATTGCATAAAAATGTGATTTCACAAAATGAATGTGAGCCACCATTTAAGGAAATGAACATATATATTTTTTAGAAATTATAGTGTTGATTTTCACATGGCTTGAAAGGTGGCTTCACATTCATAGAAGGCAGTCAAACTGTAACTTTCCAGAAATGTGAGACTATGAAGTCATACAGCAGACTTTTCAAGATTCACAGAAGATCCTGAAGAAAAACAATGTTCCACAAGTTGCCAAGATCCTTGCATCCCCCATGCGAATACCTTTGCTGCACAATCTTCTTCTTGAATATTTAAACTCTGATGTAGCATATTTTCAGGGAAAGAGCCCCTTATTTCTGGGTGTTTGCCATCTCTAGTAAAATAAACAATCGGAGTCTGATTTCTGACTTTATTTAAAACCATTGCAAAAGTCAGCAGTCTGATTATGGATTGAACAACAAGAATCCATGGGAATATATGTATAATACAAACCTGGAAGAAAAGTAAGTATTGTGATCAAAGTTAAAACGTTGTAGTCACCAAACTGACACTGAAATCCTAAATGTGACATTTTCCATATCTCTACCCAAGCATTCAGTATATTCAGCTTTTGATTAAAGCCTGTAATCTAAAAGTTGCAATATTCTTAAATTATACTTGAAGGATAATGTTGCATAGTGATCTCAAAATAAAAAAGTCTAGGCAACATAGTGCAGTCCCATGGATACAATTCAGTAAAAGAGGCCCAGTGGATTGTAGGTTAAATATTAGGGATGAAATCAAATTGTTACCCTGAAATAAAATGTTTTTCTGAAATACGTGAAACCCAGAAAGTACACTAAAGCTGAATGCTTGTCTTATTTTGATGTTAAGATCAAGTTCCATAGGGAACATGTGTGTCTGGTGTTGGATGAAGGTAGGAATGTTATTGCTTTCAGTGGTAAGTATTGCTGGGGAACCACTGGGTCATATATGAAGGAGTTTTCAGGTTGGAAGGAAAATGAAAAGCTATACTCTTCATTTAAAAATGTGTTAATGATAACAACTGATTTTTACAGTTCATGCTTTGGATACTAACATACCTTCCAAGAGTCACCACATAAGGAAATTGACAATAGAAAATCAATCAGTTCCAGTGTAATTTAATACATTATATGTGTTTGGGTTCAGCTGCAATGTAAAGAATAAGCACAAAGGGGGAGTTTTGTTGTTAGAGCTGTGGGAAGTAGATATTTTGTGATGTAACTTATACGATATTTAGAAGTTGTAAACTGGTTACCACGAGGAGTAAAAATGGAGGCAAATGTAAATATATATATATATTTTATTTCCGATCATAGGAGGTTACTAGGGCAATGGTCATAGGGGCTTTTTCAACCTAACCATTTATCAGTGCCCATGGGCAAGAACAACTTTGGTATAAGCCTGTATTTTAGGACATCTATAGGCTGCCCCTGTCCATAAGGGGCACAGGCAACAAACCAGGGGTGAATTTGCAATTTCCCACCCATTGGTCCAAACTGAATTTGAATAGGGTCAGGGAAGAGCTCTGTTTCACATGAAAAGGGAGTCTGTTCCAGAGAAGGGGTTATCCCTGAAACACATACCTCTGCCTCCAATGTTTGTTATGTCACAGATGAGCTTTAGATCCTTAGATCGGGTAACTCTAATGCTGTTTGTTTTGTGAATGTATAACAGATCCATTATGGCAGGATCTGAGAATACCTTGTAGGTTAGGCATAGATCACCCCTCAGTAAGCTGTAGGAGACTGAGTAAGGATAGGGCTTTGAGGTGGTCCACATAGGACATGTTTACACCCTATTTTTTTTTTTTTTTTTTTACTGAGGAACCTCTTTGGTCACCCCAGACGTTGAATATGCTTGGTCAGGTACTTGCCAAAGGGTGCATTGTACATGATTATTGGTCTAATTAGGGATATGTATAGTGGGACTATGATCTGTGTGCCATGCCCATACTTATAAGTTGAGACACGTAGAAGGATTTTCTCACCACCATGGAACTATCGTGATCAAAGTTCAGGTTACTGTCAACCTGAGTTCCCAAGTCTCTTGCTTAGGGAGTGTTATTAATGTTGTAATTTGCAGGAGTGGTCACCTTCTTAATGGGAAGTTTGCATTGAATTGTAGACCATGGCACTGGCAGCAGGTATTTGTCTCTCGACCCTCCTGGGGGATATCTATATAATTTGTGGATTCTGTAATTGCATCCAGCTTCAGCAAATTTGGTAAGCCAAAGAACCTCTGCATTTTCCTTGACTTCAGAGAAGTATATACCAAACAGGACAGTTCCCAGTACTGAGCCTTGTGGCATACCACTAGTAGCAGGCATCTTTTTATTGGTGGATTAGCCAACCTTAACTTCATGTATCCTAGCCATGAACCATCTGGCTATCCATTGTGTGGCATAGGGATTTATGCCTAATTTTGTGAGTTTATCTATAATACCTGAGTGAGGTATTGTGTCATATGCCTTTGCCAGGACAGGGTAGGCAGTATGCATCATGTTGTCTTCATCTATGAGTCTAGGAACCTTCTTAAAGAAGTCATTCAGGTTTAGTAGGCATGACCTGCCCTTGACAAAACCGAAATGGGATGGGTCCAGTGTTTGAAGATTTCCTATGTCTTTGTTTATCAGGTCCATGATAATTCCTTCCATATCCTTGCAAGTACTACTTGTCAAACTTACGGCTCTGTAGTTTCCCGGGTCTGTTGATGATCCATTTTTGTGTGTAGGCATGACTGTTGCAATCCTCCATTCCCTGGAGATGAAGCCTGTTTGGAGAATGTGGTCGAACAGAGATTCTAGGGGGCATGACAGGTCATGTTTCAAGCTATTTAGGCAGCATGCTGGGATATTGTCAGGACCCACTGATGCAGTATTTTTAGCTTTGGAGAATGCAGTGGGGGCATACTGTTCAGTAACAGTTGAAGGAGAAATGGTAGAGTGTATTTTCTGAGCGGGGTAACTATGGGTGATAGGGGAGGAAATTGGAAGTAAATTTATTGGCCAGTGAATTTGCTGTATCCTCCAGTTCTGTATAGGAAGTTCCATTAATTCAGCACACTACTGGTTGCTCCCTTTAAGGTTGCATACATAACTGAAGATGCCTTATGATTATCCTTCGCCTATGAGGTTATTTTTACTCTGAAGTTGGCTTTGGTAGACTTGATTATAGGTTCATAGGTTCATACTAGGCTATCTGCCCGAGGGCATTTACAAACCTAGCCCATAGTTTTGTGGCTTACGCCACCCCTTTAGTATGGGGAACTATACCCATTATTTTGCTGTGCCTCTGTTGAGCAGTGACACTGAGGTAATCCCTGGGGTATATCTGCGATCTCCCATCCATTGGTCAAGATTTCTCTTGAACAAGGCCAGCGAGGTGCTCTGCCTCACATATACCGGGATTTTGTTCCACAGCATAGGGAGTCTTTGGGTGATGAATCTATCCCTCCAGCACGTCCTATTAATAGCCATGTCGAGGTTTAAGTCTCCCGCTCTTGTGGCTCTGACGGATCTAGATTTTTTGAGGTGAAGCATATTCATCAAATCTGGGTTTGACATGGCCTTGTATGTTAGGCAAAGGTCACCTCTGAGCAAGCGGTAAGCGACTGAATAGAGCTGGAGTTCTTTCAGTCGGGCAGCATAGGACAGATGTTTGAGACCCTTTATCCTTTTGGTGAGGAACATTTGTGGCCTCTCCAGCTGCTGCAAGTGTCGGGTCAGATACATTCTGAATGGGGCATTGTACTCAATCATTGGTCTGATGAGTGATGAGTATAGGGAGACTATGACCTCCCTTGATCTAGATGAGAATCCTTCATGATAAGGTGGGCAATGTAGAAGGTCTTCCTAACTACTTTAGCTACATGGGTGTCGAATGACAGACTACTATCAACCTGGGTCCCCAGGTCCCTGATAACTTCTTCTGTGCTCAGTGGATTGCCACCTATTTGGTAGCTAGGGGTAACCTTGTTTTTCCTGAAGGGTATGACTATGCATTTTTTGGCATTTAACTTTAGGCCATGGCTCTGGCACCAGTTATCCATTTCTGTGAGACCCTTCTGAAGGATATCTATGTCAGATGTGTTTTCTACTATGGCCCAGTTTGCAGTCATCTGCAAACTTTGTCAGCCATAACCCTCCTGTGTTTGCTTGTACTTGGAAAAGTAGATGCCAAACAAGAGTGGGCCCAGGACTGAGCCCTGTGGTACACCACTTGTGACAGGCTTTGAGTCTGACATGGCGCCAGCAACTCTGACCCTGTGGGTTCTGTCACTCAGCCAGTTTGCAACCCATCTTGTGATGTATGGGTTAACATTTAAGCTGATGAGTTTTTCAATGATACCAGTGGGGTATTGTATCAAGGCCTTCGCCAGATCGAGGTAGGCTGTATGGACTGCCTTTCCCTCATCAATGGCTTTGGTGACTGTTTGAAAAAGTCAACCAAGTTTAGAAGGCAAGATCTGCCTTTGACAAAGCCAAACTGGGATGGATCCAAAGTCTGCAAATTCCTATGTCTTTATTTATGAGGTCCATTATGATCCTCTCCATGGCTTTGCAGATAAGGCTTGTCAAGCTAATGGGCGGTAATTTCCAGGGTCGGTGGAGGCACCGCCTTTGTGAAGTGGGACCACAGTTGCAGTGCGCCACTCCTGGGTACATATCCAGAGGTAAGACTATGATTAAACAGCTGTCCTAGCTGTGGGTTTAATTCCTCATTGAGTTCGTGGAGCACACAGCCGGGGACACCATCAGGTCCCATGGATGCTGTGTTTTTGCTTTGGAGAGAGCAGTTCTCACTTGGGCGTTGGAGATGTCTGGGGGCTGCAATCGCTTGGTATAGATATCTCTCCTTTTGGGGCGGGGAGAAGTTTGCACTGAACCTGTCAGCCAGTATGTTGGCAATGGCTGTAGGATCAGTAATCTTCACATCATTTTGAACTAGTTCTGAGCATATCTGGGAGTTTCCTCCCAGGTTTCTAACATAGCTAAAGAAGGCCTTATGATTGTCTTTTGAGTCTTTAGCTATTTTTCTCTCAAAATTTGCTTTGGATGATTTTATGAGAGCTCTTAGTTTTTTACTTATAGTGATCAAGGCTGTCTTACCTTTTAAGGATTTTGCTCTATCTTGTAGTAGCTTCCTCCTTTTGTTGTAGAGTTTGTTTATGGCTGGGGTCCACCAGACTGGACGCTTGCCTTTGGTACAAAGAGTCTTTGTTTTGCTTGGGATTGCCTTATCCATGCAGTCCTGCAGGTGCTGGTAGAAGGCATTTGTAAGTGATTCAGCGGCTTGAGTACTGTTTTCCGCCGGCTCAGGGGCCTTAAAGGAGACCACACTAGTCTTTAGAAGTGTGAAGTCGGCTTCGAGAAGTTCTTTACTGTGGTCTTTTTATTTCAGGTGGGGGTGGGATGAGGACCTCCACTGAGATTAGTTTGTGATCTGATCTCACAACTGAGGGGTATACTTCGGTGTTGAACATTGTGCTCCCATGTTCGTGATGATGAGATCAAGTATGTTTTCTCCTCTTGTGGGGATGGTGACTAGTTGTTCCATGGCATTTGAGTTTATGAATTCCAGGAACTTTTGGGCTAGGGTGTTTGGGCTTGAGTAGTGTTCCCAGTCAATATTAGGGTAATTGAAGTCACCTAGTATGATGGTGTTTGGTGATACATTTATCCCCTCTAGTGTTTTCAGGAAGGCCATGTGAGGTTCCTGAGTTTGTGAGGGTGGCCTGTAACATGCTACAATTTGCAGAGCAGTCTTGTCTATGGTTAATTGCACCTGGATGGTCTCCGATGCATCATGCGTTGCCACCAGTCTTGAGGTGTGGGTGTCTTTGATGAATATGGATACCCCCCCCTCCTTTCTTGGTATTGTCCGGATTTTGGGGCCGGAACGCATGATAAGAGGTAAAACCTGATAGTGCTGGGGTGCTCTCAGGAGCCTTGAACCAGGTTTCTGTCACTGCACAGACATCGATGTTCTCCATACTGAGAAAGGCCTCGAGTGCATGCATTTTGAGATTTACACTTCTGGCATTGAGCAGCATTACCCTTAGTTTTTTTCCTTTTTTGTGTTCTAGGGTGGTAGGTTTAGAATTTGAGCCTTGCCTAAAAAAGGCACTATGGGGGTGGCAAGAGCCTTTGCCAATATCCGGAATCCCAGGGGTGACAGGTGCAAGCCGTCCGGATCCCCTTTGAATGACACCAGAGTTTAAGCCAATTGTTAAAGCTGATCATCTTATCTCTGTATTGTGGCATCATTCTTGGTGAAGGTAGGATACTGCTCAAGGTCAGGGTCATACCTGCCTGGGCTACATAATCAGAGAGCTCCTCAATGTCTCTTTTCATGTAGTCCAAGGAGGTACGTCTCAGGTCGTTTACACCAGCGTGGACAATGACTGAGTCGTATTTGTACCTGCTGTTGAGAGACCTGAGTGCTTGCGTTATGTGGCGGATTCTAGCGCCCGACAGGCAGCTTACTGTGACCTTCTCCTTACTCAGTCTGGTGAGCGGGACGTCAGTGTGTCTGACTATGGAGTCACCAATGACTAGTGTGTCTGGCATTGTGTTTGGCCTTAAGGGCTGTGACTGTTTGACACTCTGACTGTGAGGTCTATGTGTTGCAGGTGTTGTGTTCTGAGGTGGTGGTTGTTTGGGTGTCTGCTTTGGTGGCCTCTGCTGTTTTGGTAGATTTTGATCAGAGCCGCCGAGTATGTCTTTGTGTGTTTATGTGTATGATTTGAGGTTGTGATGGTACTATGTGAGACTGGGTCTATAGTGTGTGTGCTAACCTTCTCCTCCTGACTGGTCTTGCCAGTCCTATGTTGAGAGAGCTCAGCCTCCAGTTTGGCCGTATAGTTGCATCTCTCGCATGTATTTGTGTTTTGTGGGAGGAGGAGAGGGTTGTCTGTGTACATGAGGCAATTGTAACATTGCCTCAATATTCCCAGGTTCACCAGCTGAGCAGGAGAGGACACTAGCAACTGATCACTCGACATGCTAGAAGGACTAGACAAAAAAACTTTAAAAGAGATTCCGGGGGATGTGGGTGACCGAGAAATGGGGGTTTGCCTTTTTGGGGTGCTATCTATGAGTGCCGTATCAAGGTAATAAGTACTGTAGGAGCAATTGCTAGGTTTAACAGATAGAGAAAAGTCTACTTGGAGTCAAGTAGAGATGATCTTTTTAGGTATTAGAGAAAGTGCTAGTAACAGGGATGCTTAAAGGTAAGATTGAAATGAATGCACTCTGCAGTGTGCACTAGAGAAGTTAGATATGAAAGTAGGTAACTTGAGTTTTACCTGTTTAAAAAGTTAAGGTTTAGTGGAGAGTTACTATTTTTAAAACAGCAAGATGGACTGAAAGGGGTGGTTACTATTGTATTTTGGTACTATGAAATACTGTAGGATGGCCAATAAATTTAAATAATTGAAGGGGTGGGATTTCAAAAGTGATGGTTTTGTGATTACTCACATAAGCCAGTGAAAGTAGAGAGAAATGAGATATATGGTCAGATTAACATAAGAGGCAGGCAACTAGAAAGACAGTGGTATTTAACAAGACAACTTAAATGGGTGGGAAGGAGGGAAAAAATTCTGCCTGACTCAGAACAGAGAGAGCTGTGGTCTCTTTTGAAGTTTTAATATGCTGTTAAAACAGAATGCAAGCAAAACACAAGATAAAGAAAACAAACTACAGTATTCAAAATATAGAAAGGCAATACAAAAAATAACAGCAAACTAACCTTTCCTTCACAGCAAAGTGTAGCAGAGTCTGGATGAGCCTTTCTGGTTACTTGTTACTTGTTGAGACTGATTAAAAAAGTTTTTGTGCGTTGGGCATAGCCCTTCCTATTTTTGGACAGGATAGCTATTTATACTGGGAGTCCATCAAGTGGGGTGTTTTTGGAGCTTGTCCTAAGTTTATTTTGGTTTAATACAGCTGTTTGTACATAATTAATTACATGCTTGTACTGGGTTTCTGTAAATACTTCTATACAGGCCACAGTTTTCTCTGAGTTTAGGGGGCTTGGAATTTGGCTAAGCTATCCCTTAATACAGATAGTCTTGGACAAGTTCTTAAAGGTTCTGGGGTTTGGGCTTAATATCTATTTCAAGGGTGACTGCTTTGTGATCTGACTAGTGAGGACATTGCATTAGGGGTGTGTAACACTCTCTCATATTTGTGAAAACCAGATCCAGGATATTTGCACCCCTAGTGGGTGTGCATACTAGCTATTCCAGGGTGTTTGCCTTGACAGCAAACTCCAGGAATCCTTGAGATGGCATGTTAGTGGCTGTGTATGTATCAAAATTTATGGTGGGATAATTGAAATCACCAATGAATATGGTGTTAGGCTGAGTGGTGAATAACTCCAGTACATTCAAGTATGTGGTATGGTTATCCTAGTTCATAGACTGGGACCTGTATTTAGCAAGGATATGGTATAGGAACAAAGGATTTTCACTAAACCACTGGCTCCAACAAGGTAATGACTTTGTTTTGGGGACGGGAGCCAGTGGGAACAATGTTTTATCATTCGATAAGCAGCTAAAGCTGCTAAATAATAAGACCCTTTAATATCAGAGACTTCAAGTGGAAAACCAGTATTTGAAAGAATGTTTGAGGAGGGAGCATGTGGACAAGGCTCTCAGGATGTGGAAATACCCTATGAGTTTAATACGAGACTCCAGTTTACATCGTGAGCTACTTGTTTTATTTATTTAATAAACAAGGTTGTGAGCTTCTTGAAACCTTGATAAGGGACAATGACAGACAATTAAATTTGTTGCACGTGGACATTGATGGTTTAAATTGTAGTCTATGTACTGATCTATTGTTCCAAAACAAAATTAATGAATACAAAAATATTTTAAATGATATTGATAAGTTTGTGGATGAATTAAAAAACAAAAAAAGTAAAAAGCTAGTACGGGATGAACATGACTATGAGGCAAGTAGAGCTTACCCAGCAACATCTGGTAATGTCAATGTTTTTAACAGTGGAAGAGGTGACAATTTACAAAATCAAGATGAAGAAAGGGGAAAAAGTCAAAGAGATGAAAGGCAGGAGAAAGAGGCCCCTTTAGAGTACCCCCCTCTGAGGAGGTCAGCGAAACTTATGAACCAGATGGAGGGAACGGGGAATTTCAACATGAGGAATGGTTAAGCAGAGGGAGATCCAGTGGGAGAGGGAGACGATGCTGACTTCAGAAATAGAAAGTGTAGATATTATAATGAACACTAAGGGCGACTACAAGATTTACAACCTGAGTAGTGTTGATGTCACCACTGAATGGGCAGACCTCTTTGAGAAAGGTTTTACGTTTTTACCAAGCAGGGCAGGTAGAGTTGACGAAGCCTTGATACAGTTAATGTTATTTCAAGAAACGTTAACTTAAGCCTGCACTTTGACATGAAAGAAGGGTACTGCCAAACTTGTGCAAATGTGCAAGTACCTTTCTTTACCCCCTGGTAAATATTTTTGAGAAAATGTGTGAGAATGACATCAGAGGGGTACTTAAAAGAAAGTCAGGCTACCCCATAATTTAGAATGGGAACAAGATAGATTGGTAAGAGACATTAGGTGTATGGAACACATTAGGATTATGAAACCTGCCAAAGATGGGGGCCTTGACGTGATGGACACTAACGATTATGTAAATAAGATATCCATTTTATACACAGACACCTACGAAGAGGTCTCCACCAATGAGAAAAATATAGCATGTCAGAAAATAGATGTCCTCATAGAGGAGCATTTAAACAATAGGCAAATTTCTTTTTCTGAGAGTGAATTTTTGCTGGTAGATTTTCCTAGAATCCCCACTATATTTGGGATACCCAAGATAGAGAAATGCTTTTGGGATCCCCCTTAGGCCCATAGTGGAGGCTAAGGAATCAAAAACACTCCCCTTTGCCAAGTTTGTTGATGTACAAACTATAAAGGCATTCTGAATAAGTTTAACTATACAAAGATTTTTGGTGTTTTCTCTCAAAAGTGAGACATAACATATATTCTGATGACCTTTTATTTGTCAAGTGATTTATTTTGTGTTATCCCTCACAAAATAGAACTTGAACTATTCTATGATTTTTTTGTGTGAAAACTCTGATTTTGACCATGGTAAGGTTCTGACCATAAGATCCCTTATGGAAACTATTTTAGAAAACATTTTTTTGACTTTCAGGAACCAACTTTTTCGACAAAAGAAGGGAATAGCTATGGGAGCAGCATGTGCCCTGGTTTTTGCTAACATGGTATTGGCACAATGGGAGAACTCCATAGTCTTTAAATCAGAATATGTGAGGAGTTGGGCCTTATATGGTTGCTTCTTGGATGACATCATCATTTTTTGGACAGACGGTAGAGAAAGACTAGAAGAGTTTTTCTCATTTATCAGTACAAGAACCAATTTTTTGAAATTTAGCATGGAGGTGGGGGAAGCTGACGTCCATTATTTAAATGTGACCATTTTAAAAGATAAGGCCAACAGTAGATTTACATCTTCAATTTATCGTAAACTCACATATTCAAATTCGCTGCTACCTTTTGACAGCTGCCACCCTCTCCATCAAAAAATGTCCTTAGTGAAGGTGCAATTGGTAAGATTATCCCAAATGGTCAGTGACTACTTGTTTGGGACTGAATGCCTGGTGTTAAGGGGTATGCAGGAGAGAAGAGCATATCCATCCTCCTTTTTGAAGGAAAGTTTTCAAGAAGTTAGTTGAAAGAGACATGAAGGACAATATACCCCGTTATTAGGTGGTCTAGGTAATGGTTCAGGAGGCAATGGTATGAGTGAAGTAACCCTAAATGCAAAAGGAGAATATGAAAGAGCATTAGTTTTGCCCTACAATTCTCATTTTGAAGCTATTAAGAAGAAAATTTGTCACAATCGGGGTATTTTATTGATTCAACCTGAAGTCACTGAGAGGGTAGGAACAAGACCTACTATAGTATATAAAAAAGATTTATCGTTTAAGACCTTGGTGGAAAGGAATGCAGGTGGCAATATTGGAGGAGCCATGAAGAAATGTGGCCAGTGTTTCCAGTGTAGATACATTCAAGAGGAGACTGAGGTATACAATGAGAAATGGGAAGCTATTAGGCTAAGCCATACGTTTTATTGTTGTAGCACCGGGGTGGTATACATGGCTTTGTGTCAGAAGTGTATCAGTTTTTATATCGGGAAAACTAAGGGAAATTCAGGACAAGGATTTACCAACATATATATGACATCCAGAAGGGGGATCATAAAAATCCATTGGTTCGACATATTAAACAGTCTCCCCTACATAGTTTCAGGTTTACTGCCATTGACAAGGTTGTTGTAGGACCTAGGGGTGGTTGCATTGATTTGTTGTTAGAACCAAAAGAGTTGAAATGGCAACTTAGGTGAAATGCCAGCCCCTCCCCCCAGTCTTAATGAACTAATTTCAATTAGTAGTATTTTAAAGATAAAGGCAGAGGTGGGTTAGTCAATTTTGACAATAAACATTGTTGTTTAGTGTTTTTAAGTTCATTTCAACCTGTGTGTATGTGTACTGTGTTTTACTTTTTATGTGTTTATGGGGGTTGTTTAGAAGTTGCATTTAATGCAAATTAACTTTAATTGGTTAATTGGAATAGGGATTGTGTAATTTTTTGTGTGCATATATAACTGCTGTGAACTAGTTCAATGCATCTCTAATGAGGTCAGATACTGACTGACAAAAGTGCTCAGATTATTATTAAAGTATCTGTTTCTATGGGTATCCGTTGTCTCCAGCATTTATTTTTCTTGGTTTGTGTTTTATGGTATAGGACTTTACCTAAGGTTAGATGGACATGGAGTAGCTCGTGTGTCATATTGCTTGACCAATTTTAAGATATGCTTACTTTTTATGTAGATTGACACACATTCACCTCCTGTCCATTCTTGTGCAGTAGCTAGTCTAAATGTCTGAAAGGCATTATAACCTTGCATTACTGAGGAGTCTTCTGCATTGTTAAACCATGTCTCAGAAACTGCAGAGATGTCAAAAATTTCTAGGGTGAAGAGCACTTCCAGACAGTGAAGCTTTTTGTTGAGACTCCTAGCACTGAGCAGTAATGCCTTTAGTTTATCTTGAGTGAAATGTACAGTGTTGGAAGGTTTAGCGCATTGGCATTACCTAAAAAGGCAATATAGGGGTGGATAATGTTTTGTCCAATATCCAAAAGCCCAGTGGGAACAGGTGCATACCATCCCTGGCAAAGTAGCAGAGTCTGTTGATCATGTCCTCCTAAGCCAACAAATATCGGACCCCATAGAATGACATAAGTAACTAAGCCAATTGCTAAAGTCAGTCATGTTATGTTTATATTGTAGTATCATCCTTGGAGAAGGTAGAATGCTGTTCAATATGAGGCTCATACCTGCCATGGACACACAATATGACAGCTGTATCATGTCTATCTTCATGCAGTCCAGGGAGTTACGTCTCAGGTCATTAACACTCACATGGACTATGACACTCATACTTACTAGTGGTTCAATGTCCTGAGTGCATGTGTGATCTGGCGTATCCTTGCCCCTGACAGGCTAATGACCATGGCTGTCGTCTTGCTCATCCTGGTAAGTGGGGCAGCAATGAGTTCCAAAACTGAGTCTCCAGTGACCAATATATTGTGTTGTGTGGTAGTTTGCCTTACGGGCTTAGATGTTAAGACACTGTGAAATTTGGTTGTGTGTGTTCTGGTGAGTATTTGTCTTTGTAGAGTGTTTGGGAGGCCTTTGAAGTTTGGGTAGATTGCATATAGGACCCTCAGCATATGTGTGTTTGTGTCTTATCCATAGTAGGTGTAGTGTGCGTGCGTCTCTGTGGGTGTCTGTGTTACTGACAATCTATATGGAGATATCGGTGTCTGTATGCAAGAGCTTTACCACCAAAGACATAGTGTAATTACACCTCTCACATACTGTTTCAGTCTGCTTAAGAATAAAGTGGTTGTCGGTAAACAAGAGATAATTGCTACATTCTCTCAGGATGCCCATTTCCATGATGCTGGGTGCTGATAGAGTAAAAACAAAGTGTACATTCAGGGCTTTGGGTCCTCGTTATTGCAATCTACAAGGGGAAGTGCAAGAAGAGTTTGTAACAAACTAAATTTGGAGTTTTTGAGCTGGGAGGAGAGGTCTAGGATTGATCTAAAACAACACTGTTGGGCTAATGCTTCTCAGAGGGCAAACTAGCTTCTCTACACTCAGGTACTTAAAATAATAGCAAAGGTAGTTTTATATGGAAAATTACAACTCTGCATGCCTGCACTGCAAACCACTGCTGCACAGCTCAGCAAAGATTATAGGAGATGGCTCAGAGAGGAATTCAGTCAGTAAACAATAAAAATGTAGCGTAAGCATGTATACGTAAGGATTAGATCCTGCAGCAATTCACAATCCCCTCACTGTTGTGTCTACAAGACTAAGGTCCCCAGACTACGTAAAATTTGAAACAGTAAATATTCAGTAGAAATCTAATAAATGAAGCTCAGATCCTGACGTAATTCACAATTCTCTCACTATTGTGAGTGATATGACCAGCATAAGGTCCCCATACCAAGTAAAATGCAAGTAGAAAAATGCATTAAAATGTAATAAATGAGGCTTAGACAATGCAGCAATTCACAATTCACCCACTACCGTGAGGGATACTACAAGAACAAGGTCCCAGACCAAGTTAAAAATGCAAACACTTGACTTTTGATTAAAACAAGAAAACTAGAAAAAAATAATAATTCACAGTTCAGATTAACACACTGAATTTTGCAGTGTGCACTAATTGAAATGGACTTATATGAAACAGAGGCTAACTCAAGCTTTAAGAGTCTCAACAGAGTACCTTATCAGTTTGAGCTTTCAGTGCCCAGTAGAGTTAGCACTGTCAGGAGCTTCAAAAGTCTAATTTACATGATGGGCAGGCAGCTAAAAGGCCACCATTTTAAAAGCACAACAAAAATTGGGTGGGTGAAAAAAATCATAGCAGTCTTAAACTCAGAGCTCTTGTAACTGGAAAAGAATGCAGGTGAATAGCTTAAGTAAGAAAAGCTTCCACTAATTAGTGAAATATATTTCCCATTTAATCAATTAACGCAAACTGAATGTTTCCTAAATGACCCTAGCCAACAACTTTTAATACTCCAGAAAAATTATTTGCAGTAAGGGAAAATTTTAAAATACAACAAACTGTAATATTATAAGACCAAAAACAGCAAGTAATGGAAATATCTAAACAGTAAATGCAGAAAATCCAAAAATCAATGCAGTCAAACAACAGTTTTAAACTCATAGCTCTTGTAGCTGGAGAGGAATGTAAGTGAATATCTTGGATAAGAAAACTGTTTCTCATCTCATCCACTAATTAGCTGTAACCATTTTCTATTCAGTCAATGAATGCAACAGGAATGTTTCCTAACTGAACCTAGCCAACAACTTTTAAGACTCCAAGAAGAAAGCCTTTGCAGTAAAACAAATTTTAAAATACAACAAACTATAATATTTTAGACCAAAATCGAAAGTAATGAAATATCCAAGCCCATGAATGCAGAAAATTCAAAAATCAACCCAGTGGCTTCAGACATTCTGGACTGAACACCTGTCATTTTTCTCAAGTAAGGATAGTGGACTTGGAAAAGTGGATATTTCATTGCAGTTTTATTACTATAAATGGTAGGTTAATCTGCCTGTCATAGGGAACAATATTTAACACAAAGGTTCTCTCTGTTGCAGGATTAAAGGGTTTAACTCACTGCAAGCTTTCATCACTCATGAAAATGGAACCCACTGACTTATCTAGTTAGCTAATACTTTTGATAGTAAGCTATGAAATTTGCAAAACTTGCCAAAAATTCCAAAAGTAGTTCTCTGTATCTTTATACATTGATGTCACAAAAGGAAATACTACCCGCTCAGCTATCTGGAATTTTGTAAATAATTATATGTCATTTGTGAATATGAATATGATTTATATAAAAGTGTGCTAGAAGCAGACACTGCCAGCCCAGCTATCTGGAATTTTGTAAATAATTGTATGTCAGTTCTGAATGTCAACATGATTCATATGCTGTGTTATAAATGTGTTAGAACTGTATGCTGTCTGTATATTAAACTGTTGGTACAGAAATGTGTGTTGAACAGGGTTTGTACGGTACTGAGCTTGAGAGAAGTATCCACAGTGTGCCCTGCTGGAAGAGAGCAGAAATGTATATACACTATTGTGGCTGTGTAGATGTATATATTTTTAACAGTGGAAATTGGAACATTGAAGGTTAACTTGGAAAACTTCAGGAAAATAGCTGAAATTAAATTGTTTTGTAACCAAGTAAGAAAAGTGTTGGTTTCAATGCACCAAGGAGACAGGATGTCTAAAATTAGGGAGCCTTCTGCATTGTGTTGTTTTATTGTTTTAAGTCTTCCCGCAGTTGCAAACTTCTGAAGGCTATGTATTTTCACAGGGAGATGCTAAAAGCTAGCAGTTTCTAGCAATGGTTGTTGAGCCTGGGAACTGAAGTCAGGTGACAAAAATTACTATCATGCTGCAAGTATCCCAGCAGTAATATTTGATATTAATGTAAGCACTCTCTGAGGTGGGATCATTTTGTATTTGCCATTGACCTGACAACATCCACTCACCACTTTTGCACTTGCCTTGTTGCAAGTAAGTTAACTAGGGTACAGTAATTTCTCTTAGATTCAGTTAGGAACATAGTAAAGATTAGTTTAGATGTTTTCTATATTTATTTGAGACTGTCTTGTAATAATGTTTTAAATATATCTTGTGATTTTGAACTCCGATGTCACTGTGGATAGATATTTAGTGTTGTCTTGTTCTTTTATTACTTATTATTAAATATATTTAAACCTTTCAGTTGTGGCTGGCTGGCCTGTTTACAGATATTTAAGCTCTTAGAATACTTGCATATCTATTTGGTGACACCGTACAGGCCACTCCTAATAGCCAGGCTCTTGGTCAAGCTACCATTTGGATTAATAGTAACATTACACAGTAGGATTGGACACCCTTTGCTAAGGGCCTTAAAGTAGCTGATAAGTAGTGGCTGGTGATGGTGGAAACTACCTTATAGTCTGGGCATAGCTAGTAAACTTGCGCCAGCCTTTCCCAGGTGTGTGTGTGTGTGTGTGTGTGTGTGTGTGTGTGTGTGTGTGTGTATATAAATCAAACCTCAAAGTGTGTGTGTGTGTGTCAGCTTCTTGGGCAGGGACACGAAGCACTGGTTGGACAGAGAGGGTGCTGGAGGTCTTGGTTTGGCTACTCAGCTGAGATCTCAACCCTATAGCTTTGCCAGTGGGGAGTTTTATATGGGATCTGGAGAAAGAGGGAGAAACCAGCCCCTGTCTCTGTGTGCTCTTAAGGGAAATTGCACTTTACTGTGTGTTTACTTGTCCCCCCCCCCCCCACTGTTGCCAGTGTTGAGGATTGACGCTCTTTGATTACTGAGCCATTGAAGGGGCATCCCGTTTGTTATCAGACAAAAGACATGTTACCTAAAAGTACAAGTTTTTTGAGAGAAAGGCAACAACTTTGTTCTGTAATGAGGTATTCCGTATGCATGTACATGCACACATGTGGCTATCGCTATAACACTAATTACTGTGCTTTGTTTTTCTGACACTCTGATAAATTAAGCATACTTTAGTGCACTTTAATTTATTTTATTTTATTTATATTTTGCTATTAGAATGAAGCTACACCCCCCCCCCCAAAAAAAAAACAACTTAATTTTACAGTTTCTATTATTTAAAATTAAAAATACATAATATAAAATGAGTGGTTCAAAAGGAATAATGTGCCCAAATCATTTTTGTAATATAGAAAGAAAAAATATTACATTTTTGTGGTACACCAGATCATGAAGTCTTGTCTGCAATAAACTTACTGTCACCTAAATGGAATGAAGGTTAAACGTACTGCCTCACAGCCTCACAGTTTATATATATATATATATATATATATATATATATGTGTGTGTGTATGTGTGTGTATATATATATATATATATATATATATATATATATATATATATATATATATATATATATATACATATATATATATATATATATATATGTGTATGTATATATATCTATGTATATATATATGTATGTGTGTATATATATATATATATATATATATGTGTGTGTATATATATATATATATATATATATATATATATGTATATATATTTATATATATGTATATATATATATATATATATATATATATATATATATATATATATATATATATATATATATATATATATATATATATGTATGTATATGTGTGAGTGGGTGTCTGTGTATTCCTTGTGATTCAGACACATTAGATACATGGCCATGCAATGTCAAAATAGCATGATCAGTGTCAGTGGAATGACTAGCTGTTCTGGTATCTGGAGGATGTTTTCCCATCTAGCTACTGTTTAAAAAACTGTTCCATCTTGAAGAGAGAGGAAAAAAATGCTCTACTCTTAAATGCAGCGACCAATTTGCTATAGTTTATACAAATAAATGTGGCTGGAACCAAGCAAAAGTAGATATTTATTAATAACACCACAAGTACTCTCATATCTGCATGACACTTTATCATGGTATTTAAAAATTAAAACAGTACAACATATATATATATATACATATATATATATATATACACACACACACACACACACACACACACACACACACACACACACACACACACACACACACACTCTAACAAAGAAAGACCATGTGACAAAAATCAATGAAGCAATTTCCTCATAGCCAATTTAGGTTTAAAGGTACAGCTCTCATTTAAAAATAGGTAAGGTAGTAACACATTTCCTGGTAATCCAATGGTATTCAGTTTTCCATGATGTTTCTAATATCTCCACCCCTTAAACGTCCGGCAACTACCTGTAACATCACCTACAGAGCTGTGTTTATTATTCAAATTATTTTTGCTAATGTCAGAGAAGTGTTCATATATTCTATATTTAAAAGACCTGCCTGTCTTCCCTACATAAAACATATGACATGTCACACATACAGCAACATATATCAAGTGTTTGGTGCTGCACTTTGCAAAATCAGAAATATTATATTTCTTAGTGAAAGGGGATACAAAAGTATTGGAATGAAAAATATATTTGCAATAATTGCAGTTATTGCATGAAAAAGTCCAGTTTCTATTTTTTTCTAAGAAAATTGTTGTAACTGCTTGAATAGCACAACTGTTATCCAACATTAGATCTATTCTTTAAAGCAATGGACGGTTTAGCATCTGTTATAGATGCTGTATTTTTACCAGCTAGTAAAATAGGCCAATTCTTTTTAATAATATCACAAACAACATTACCATTCTCAGCATACATTAATGGAAAACACAATAAACTAGTACTAGCATTAATATTGACATTGGCAGTTAAGGTATTACCTGAGAAAATATTAGATTGACTAGCACAGCTAAAATATGAAGAGGCTGTGGTTTGTTTGTGAAACATAATGTCTTTACAAACATCATTGGTATTAGTAATATTGTACCCCCTATGCAAAAAGCCATCCTTTAAACTCAGAAATGCTTCATGCATCTGGTTGTCATTAGTAGTCAGACATGCTGCAAGTAACATACATCTAACCTTTCAGTATATTACAAAACATAAATCTAGAATGCATGCTATTGTCATATAGCAATGTACTTTTCTTGCAATCTTTAATATAAACAGAAGTATCAGGGGAACCCAGTATTATTTTTAGTTGTCTTAGCATCAAGAAAATTAATGCTCATTCCAGAATAAGAATATGTCAGCTCTAAAAATCAGTCATGCTATGTAGATACTGTATAAATGCAGCTAAAGAAATCTCATCACCCTTCTATATGAAAAATACATCATTAACAAATCTGCAGTAACACTGTCGGACCATCATAGACATGACCTGTAATTAGAAGATTATGTTCCTGCTCTACCAACACTATATTAGCATAGCTCTTGGTACAGGCCATTCCCATAACAATACCAGCTGTTTGAAGATAAAAATCATTCTCAGACAAAATAACATTGTTTGTTTGTGTCTTACGGCTTTTCCCAGTTAGGGGTCGCCACAGCGGAACTCTGGTCCGCAAATGATTAGCAGTAGAGTTTTATGTGCTGGCTTGCCGGGCCTAATGCACAGCCTTCAATGAAGGAACGCCCATTCACGCATGTCACCACACAGACGACGCTCTAGACAAAATAACATTATTAACCCAAATTACTTCATCTGTGCATTAGTATACTCACTATTATGTGATAAAAACGGCAAACATTTTCTCTTCTATGCCTAAAGTAGTATAGCAGTAAAGAAATATTTAATATCAGTAATAAATAATCACAAGTATCATTATTAACACATTAATCAGATAAATCTTCTAGAAGATGTTTAGTGTTTCTCAATACAGTATGAGCTGCATTTAACAAAGGGTGTAATTGCTTCTCAACATATATAGACAGAGGTTCAGTATTCCAACCTGAACCTGAGACAATGGGTCATAATGATGGGTCTAAAAGCGATTTATGTAGTTTAGGTAAAACAGAAATCACTGGTACTTTGCAATGTGAAACATGAAAGAATTCAAATAGGTTGTGTGTCAATAACTTGCTCATAAACAGATCATTGACTCTGTAGGTAAGTAACACCATTTTAAATTTCTGATGTTACAGGTGGTTGTCAAAAGTTTAAGGGGTGGAGATATTAGAAACATCATGGAAAACTGTGAATGAGATTAGATTACTAAGTTAAATACTACTACATTACCTGGTTTAAATAATAAGTGTAGCTTTAAACCTAAATTGGCTATGAGGAAATTGTTGCATTTATTTTTGTCACATGGTCTTTCTTTTTTTTTAGGGTATATGTACCTTGCACTGTTTTAATCTTTAAACAGCTTGACAGAGCTTCGTGTGTATATGAAAGTGCATGTTGTGTTATTAATAAAGATTTACTTCTGCTTGGCTCCAGTTATATTTATTTGTATTTACTTATTTGCTTTAACGAATTTACTCACATTGCTGGTTTTCTACTTTGCCATAATTTATGCCTGATATGGATTACTAAGTGCTTCAGTTTGACCAAAAATGCAACACCAGCATTCAGAAATCAGGACTAAATGAAATAATGTGCTGAAGACTGAGCAGGATCTGCCCTCTTCAGCACATGCTAGCTATGTTACTGATCAAGGTAGCTTAGTGTGGCCCAAATCTAGGAAATATGTAATAGGAGCCAACTGAAGCTGCAGAAATGAGCTAATATAGGAGTGTGCTGGGAAAATAACAGATTGTGCATAAAGGACAAATACATGGTCATGCAGCTTGTGGAGCCCAGTAGTGTGAATGTATCATGCATGTGATGATGTGTGTTCAGGTGTGCAAAGACATGATGCTACAAGATCAGCTGAGAAACATTATAAAGGCTTCTCAACAAAGTCCCTTCCAATTTTTTATCATAAACACAAAGAAAATGGTTATATAGGACATTTGGAAATGAGGGGAAGCAAGCAGAGGAGCACACAAAAAAGCAAGGGGAAGGGAAGGCTTAGGATGGGGAAGCAAGGGTATTTTTTTGTGGAACAGATGCCCTTTTTTTAAGAGGAGTAACGTTGGAAGGTAGTAAGGGAAAGATGTGAGCAGAAAATAAGTTATAGGGATGGCAACAACAGCATATAAGTACACAAGGATCACATACAAAAAACATGGGAGTGCTGACAAAAGTAGGAGGAAGGAGAGAGACCGACCGAGGGAGGACAGATGGCGATGAGAAGGAGTAGACTACATATATGGAAGGGAGGTGAACCATATGGAAGGGGGGACTCCAGATAGGGGATAGTGTGGGGTGGCAGCAAACTGCCCAGTTCTGCATCCAGACAGAGGTCAATCACATCTGTGACTCTTCCCTACCATGCTTAGCTACTGGTAACAGACGTGCAGGCCCAGCTGGTGCTATGATTTTGCCAGTCACACAAGAACTTTCTCCAGGTGACCACTGTGAGCATCAAACTGCCAGATAATCATATTACCACATCCTTCAACTCCTGTTGTGTTACATATCTTACCAGACCACCAGAGGTGAGCCCAGAACTTCCTGGTTATCCCCCTCTCAGAGACCTTTGTCACCCTACATAGAGGAAGAGGGAATGGCTGGGCAGGTCAATGGCATGTTGACTGCTGCTACACCACTTGTTTGTATGGCTACTTTTTACCTGTCAAAGGGATGGTTACTGTGAAATTTTCAACTAAATGTAACATAAATAGTACTGCTACCATTTTCCTCTTGTGTCTGTCTCTTTATCATCATCCTTTTCGAAATGTCTTTTCTGTTTTGTTTCTCTCTAAGACAATCAGGCATAAAAGTACATGTAGCAGTAAACTGTTATGTATTCAGTGGCAGTGTAGATTACAGCCCAGACCTTCCAGACTAAAGGATACTGTTGTAGGCAGTGTGTCACAATGGACAGTATAGCATTGGGCCCAAGTGATTTTCATATGTGTATGTGAGGAGAACAATGCTTGGTGTACAATGACAAGCTTTAGGGGCCAGGGATATTGGAATGAAACACTTCCAATGAATGGTTTTATGGCCAACTGGCATGCAGTGAGTTGGAGGAGAAGGATTAGGTCATAAGGAAAGAAATTCCATCAGCAGCAGTGTAATATTGCTTCAGGATGTCTTAAATCTCCTCAGCAGTTCTAAATGTGGTTGGAGGAAATCTGAGGGAGCACATGCTAGTTTGGTAGGTCTAATGGACAAGGACAGACACTGGAAGCAGCTGACAGATGTGGGTAAGCCAAAAATAGGATAAAAAAAGAAAGAAATGAACACGCCTTTTGTGACAAATCCTCAAAATGTAAAAAAAAAGACTCTTTCAGTAATTCTTTTTTCTGGTACCCACAGTACTTTATCTTATTCAGTACTTTAGGGGAGCTGGTACCTGTCTAAGCCAACAAGCAATGGTCAGAGAAACATACACTCTTGCAGGACTGATAGTTCATTCATTTGTGTGTCTTTAAGGTGTAGGAGAAACCCGGAAAACCTGGAAAAAAAAACACCCAGACACATGAATGAGCAGACCATGCACAGAAGGCACCTCACCTCCTAAATGAACTGATAACCAAGTGCTGAGGGCTTGCCCTGCTGACCATTGCACATTTATTGAAAACATGACTGCTTCCCTTTGATAAATACATTATCATGCCTGACCACTGATATTGGTTTATCTGGGAACTTGGGTTTTTATATGACAACCCATCAGATATATACCAGTAGAAAATCTCTGGTTGTAAATTTTATAGAAGTCATGAAACATAAAATGCAAGTTGAGCTTAACTTTGCCTCAGTGTTGTTTTCTAAAGTAATTTCCTGTTATGAAAATCATGTTAGCATATATATGAATTATATCATTAAAATATATAGTTAACATCAAGAACAATTAAACTTGCAAAATAATGTAGAAGGGTATAATTCTGTAAAAAAGTGAAGAAAAAACTTTAATTAGTTTATGTCAAAACATATGTTTTAGTTGGTGAATCATTTCACATCCTCTCCATCTAAATTGTTAATGGTTGCATCTGTTACTTTTCAAGATGCAGTATGTCACAAAGCAGGATCTCATCTTATTAATAGTTCAGTTTCAGCAGCAGATGAGATTTTAGGAGTCAATCTGTTATTTAATGTCATTTTAATGTTAGCGTGTAAGTACAGACACAGACTATTAACTGTATGCAGCTACAACAATCAGAGTTTATTTAAGCTTGAATCTGATGCAATATAGCAATCTGGTAGCGCATAGCTGTATATTAAACACAGATTAAAAATAATAATAGATTTCTATTAAACGCACAGATTTTGTGTTATGCAGATGCTGTCATATAGTCAACAATGTATACTATGTACATGCTGATAGGCAAATGTTCAATATAAATGTGAACAGGCAGGTGACTGCCTAATATAGGATACCAGTGGCTTGTTAATTTGCCAGGAAATATGTCTTTTTATTACATATTACAGTATCAGGGAGGAACCCAGCACAAGCAGAAGATAATGAGCCATTAATGATCAAAGTCGGATTCCCTTTGTCTTTGATTGCATACTGTATGACAATGTGCAGGTCAGTTAATTGCACCAAATGTCATCTGACAATGTACCTGTGGGTCGCATCTGGTAAAATACAACTAAGAATATAAATTACAAAAAGATTGTTAAAGCATATACTGACACCAAGGTCCCTCCTCTTAGGTTTCTATTTTGCTCATTTGAGTAATGTTTCCTGATTCAGAGTAATGCTGTCAGCACATGGTCAAACAGCATTAACTTAGCTGATACAGGTCCATTTAAATGCATGCATATATCTAAGGGGAGTCAATACTTACACCTAACCCCCCACAACAGCCATACACATAGCAGCAGCCTTAGGATGGCTGCACCTCATATAGCAACTCTCTAAATTAACATAACCTGTCCTTATCCGAGAAACAAAGTCCCTTCAATGGGACTTAATCGCCCATTTGCCAAAAGATCTGATATCACCAAAGCACTAACAGTCAAATGCAATCAGTATTCCTTCTCTAAAATCATTATTGCTTATTTGATGCTCTCTCATTTTAGAGATATCTGGGGTATATAATTCATAAGTAAATGTCTTGTTCCAAGATGCTTGTTATGCCTTAATTCCTGCTAAGACATCATGATAAACAGAGGTGCTCAGTTTAAACTGTCCAGGCCCTCCCCCATTACTAAAGTTAGATCTAAAGTCTCTCCCCCCCTCTCACTACCCTTTCCCTTCTTACACCATGGCCAAAATCACCTACTCTATCACCCCCTTCACAACAATACTCCTTCTGACTGCTTATTTTTTAACAAAGTATGAAAACCAAACTCTGATAGGAATCCCCTTCCCTAAGGGCAACACTAACTCCCAATCTAATCTTTCTGCCATTTCTATCCCACCTTCACTCTACCCTGACAAAACAATATCCCCCAAAACAGTCCATCTCACCCTTCATCACCCTAAAATTCCAAATAATAAAACTAACCACAAATTACTATTTAAACTACAAAGATTCCTAGTCTACCTGAAAAATCGTATCACCATCGATGGCGATATCCATCCTAACCCAGGTCCCACTACTGTCCCAGACTCTAACCCCTCTAAATTAGCCCGAAATTCTACTGACTCCCTTCTATTACTACATCTGAACCTAAGAAGCATTAACAACAAGGTTCACAACCTGCACGCTATGTTAGCTACTCATTCCCCTGACATTATGTGTCTAACTGAAACATGGCTAAAACCCACCACTAAGGACGAAGAGATTCTCCCACCCGGGTATAATATCTTCAGGGCTGACCGGGTAAAGAAAAAGGGAGGAGGAATAGCTGTAATGTTTAGGAATACCCTGAATATCATTAGGAATCCATTACAACCTCCTATAATCTCTAATTTAGAACTTATTGCCCTAAAGATATGCCTAAACACTCAAAAATGCATCAACCTCATTGTAATCTATATCCCACCAGGGAAGAACACAGAAAACCTGGAGCAAACCCTGTGCTGGTTAGCCACTAGTTACCCACAAGAAACCATAGTACTTGGGGACGTTAATATAGACTGGTCCCTCTCTGCTACCCATATAACCCCACATCCTATTAATCTATATGGTTTTTCCCAAAATATCCTATCCCCAACTAGAATTGGCAATACCCTCCAAAAAGAAAGCACCATTGACTGGATCCTTACTAATAAAGATTCAAACAACTATACCACAGGGACCCTTCCCAACGACCTCAGCGACCACCTAATTACCTATATTATTAAACATAAATGCCCATCTTCCAACCCACCCCTTATATAGACTAATCAGAAACAAAAATAAATTTGTCCCACAACTATTCCTTGCAGACCTAAAGTCCTGCAACTGGTCCATTTTAAAAACTCTACCCCTCCAGGAGAGTGTTTCCCACTTCAATGACACATTCCTTAAGATACTTGACTCACATGCCCCAAATAGACAAATCAGATCCAAAGTACGTATAGCTCCTTGGATAACTAGAGAAACCAAAACCAAAATTAAACTTCGTGACCAGGCCTGGGATAAATGGAGAGCCACTAAAACCCCCCAAGATTGCATTAAATTTCAACAGCATAGAAACACTACTAAAACAGCCATTACCCAGGACAAAAAACAATACTTCTGCCACCTCCAGAATAAACATCAGAACAACCCAAAGAAGTTCTGGGCAGGATTTAACAACCTCCTTCACCCAGGTAAAACTACTACCCCAACCCCTGAGAAACTTATTGGGAAAGATCTGGAAGAAATAGCCAACACCTTTAACTCCTTCTTCACCGAAACTATCCAATCACTAGCCAGCCAACTAACCTCCACTGCCTCACCTGTCACTCAACCTCATGATGCTGCCCCTACCTCCTTTAACTTAAAGCCAGTCTCTTCCTCCTATATTCGTACCCTCTTAAAAAAACTCAAACCGACCACCCTAGCGGCTGATCACCTCCCAGCGGAATACTTACAAATTGCATCCGATATTATCGCCTATCCCATATCAATCCTGATCAATAGAACTATAACTGAAGCTAGCATTCCCTCTATTTGGAAGATTTCTTATATCATCCCTCTTCACAAAGGAGGTACCTCCACTGAAACATCCAACTACAGACCAATAGCAATACTGTCCCCAATAGCGAAAATTATGGAAAGATGTGTTCACAAACAACTCCTTCACTACCTAACCCTTAATCATCTCTTGTCTAACTCCCAGCATGGCTTTTGCCCCCACCACAGTACAACTACTGCCCTCCTTTCCTTTGTTGACTCCATTAATAACAACCGTAACAACAAACTAATATCCTCCGCCCTCTTTCTCGACCTATCGAAAGCGTTCGATATGGTCAATCACCAGCTTCTACTTAACACCCTGGAAAGCCTACATCTGAACAACCCAGCACTAAGCTGGTTTAAGGCTTACCTCACTGGTAGGCAACAAGCTGTCCTGTGGCAAAACAGACTATCAGACCTGCTCCCCAATACCATCGGTGTTCCTCAGGGCTCTATACTTGGTCCTCTTCTGTTTTCCATCTTCATAAATGACCTTCACTCAGTCATCCCTAAATCCACCTGCATTCAATATGCTGATGACTCCACCCTGATCTGCTCAGATGTCTCCCTCTCGAAACTCCAAACAACTACTCAACTCTGTTTTACTTTAGTAGAAAAATGGTTCACCGACTTGAAACTCATACTCAGTCCAACAAAAACCAAACTACTACTATTTTTCCCCAACGTCTTCTCACCCCTAGGAAAAGAACTCCCAAATACTAACAATATGACCTTCCATGTTAAATCCATCAATGGGACCATCATAGTCCCTGTCACCAGTACCAAACTACTAGGTGTTACTATTGACCATAAGCTTAAATTTGACATACACATTACCCAAACCGTTAAATCTGTAAACAAGAAACTTGGATCCATGTACAGAATAAAAAACTTTTTAACCCCTACTGCCAAATTAACTATTGCCCGCACCCATCTCCTCTCCACCCTCCTGTATGCCTCCCCAGTTCTCTCTTTCCTCAATAAACGTGAACTTAACATGCTCTCTGTTGCCTATAATCACATTGCTAGATTCATAACAGGTTCCCCTTATCGCACTCACCATTGCCTTAACCTAAAAAACTTGGCTGGTTGGAACTGCCCAATCTTCTCAAACTCAACCAACTCACTGAAGCCTTTAAAATAATCAACCAACCGGATAGAACTCCCTCACTGTGCAGTATTCTGACCCCCTACTCCAACCTTAACTGCCTTCGATCATCAAATAGCGTTCAGATACTAACCATTAAATCTAAGAACTCGGGTGGTGATGCCCTCTACGCCAACTCCATTGGAAAGCCTTGGAATTCCCTGCCAAACTACCTAAGACTCATGACCTCGCATAATCAGTTCAAAAATAACCTCAAAGAATATCTTAAGTCACAATGGCTATGCCCATGTTCGGAACCTGACTAACTTATATATCTCACAACCTAGTCACATACCACCTTAATCTTATTCCCTTTCTCAGATTATTAAAATCTCTTGACCTCACAAAGTAACCTGATAATTCTTGATCTAGTCTATCTTCACTTAGTATATGCCATATAACTTGTATGTATAACCTGCTGTTTTTCTATTATGTTTATATAAAATCTATGTTATTCCTATTTTTTATCTATGTAAATTTAACATGTATTCTCATTATGTAACACGTATTCTCAACATGTTTTCTCATTATGTTGGAGCTTTTCTCCCCGGGCCTCTACTGAAAAAGGATATGTATCCAGCTAGACTAGCCCGGTCAACAAATGTAAAATAAATAAATAAACACATGCACTATGAGGCATGTGCGCCTAATGCAGTTTTTCTAAAGCTGGTACCAGTGTTTCAGCAACCTGCACCTTCTGCACTGGTTCAGTTACCATATGCTCACCACCAAGGTGCATATGATTCCTAACAACCTGAAGTTTTCTATTAGAGGACACCCCAAGACTAATAAATTCAGGCAAAGTTTGAGGCAGCAGATAACAGTCAGCAGCTCAAGGTAGCTGTAAATCTGTCATGCCAACAGGTCTTATTTATCGTCTGATGAAGTTTTAGTTTCTTTAACTGGGTCTTTCAAGAAGCATTTGTTCGGTCAAACAATAGGAGGTTGAAGAGGGTCAGATCTTTCATGGCTCAAAGGCTTGACACTGACCCCCATAGAGGAGTCTATAGGAGACTGGGTAATGAGACAGGCTGCCACTCTGTCCAGATAACTAAGAATTTTGAGGACACTAATCTTTTTAATTGGGAATCTCACAGGTCTTTGGAGTGATATGTTAAGAACGACACATGTCAACCTTTGGGTATTTGATTCAATAATGGGCCTGAAGTGATAAGAGTAAAGTAAAATTAAGGCTTCTGTGAATCTACAGGAGGTGCCTTTGGAAATTAGAAATGCTTTAGAGACATGATAGTGTAAAGATAAGGTATTATTAACAAGAGTACATAGATCCATTTTGATAGCGTCTGACTGGAGGGGTGTGTCGCCTACATGGTATTATGTGAATTTTCTTTCTTCTAAGAAATAAGATATACTACATTTTTTTCACATTTGACTTCAGACCATTGTTCATACCGAGTTGTTAACTTGGTCTAACCCAATCAGTGGCAGATTGAATAATAACACCCAACTTACAGCTTTCTGAAAACTTAGATAACCAGAGAACAAGAGTGCTGGCCTGAAGATCTGAGAAGCAGCAACTAGGAGACAACAGTGACCCTGTGGTACACCACTGGTAACCATTTTGCTTTTAGAAGTGGCATGTGAGACTGTAACCACATGGATTCTGTCAGACAACCAGTTAGCTGTCCGTGGCATAGTACAAAGATTTATATACAGACTTACAAGTCTGTCAATAATGTCTGCATGAAGAACAGTGTCAAAGGACTTGATAAGGTCCAGATATGATGTATTTACTCTGCAACTGCTATCTACTGCTTTGTTGACTTTTTAAAGATTTTAACGAGGTTAAAGAGATGAGGCCATCTTTTGTCAAAGCCAAATTGATGAGGTCCAGTGTTAAGAATGCACATATTAATGAGATCTGAGATGATACATTCCATAACTCTACATCCAAAGTTAGTGAGACTAGTGGGTCTATATTTACTAAGTCTGTGGTTGGGGCACCCTTGTAGTGGCATTACAATGGCTTTTTCCGGGTTTCAAGAATGTAACCAGTGGAGATAGTTAGATTAAGGAGATTAGAGGTTCAGATAGGCCATATTTGGTACAGATAATCGGGCAACCTGATGTGTCATCAAGTTCCGTAGATAAGGTGGTGTTAGCTTTTGAGAGGGCTGAGAGGACTTGCTCCACTGTAATTAAAGAGGATGGTTGTGACTGCCCAATATCTATAACCATGGAAGAGGTAAAATTTGCATTAAATGTGTTAGCCAGGATATTGACTATTTTCTTTGAGTCAGAGTGGGAAGTGTTACTGTGGATTAGCTCTGAACACTGTGGGATGTTGGTTCATATTTTCTAACATTGAGAGCTTGAGTTATTTTTTTTTTTCTTCTAGCCAACAACTAAATATGACCAGTGAACTCCTTTGTAGGACAAATGGAGTCTCTCAAAGTGGTCCCATATTTTACAGACTGTCCCAATCCCTGAAATGTTTCTACATTTTGCTATATATAAATAAATTGTGGAGCTGTGTACATCCACTAAAAATGGGTTCTTAATGGCCCAGTGGACTATCCTGGTAAACAAATACCAAAAAATAAGTTAGTAAATAAATAAATGCAGAAATCAGTTCAAGTAGATGGACTAAGGTGATACCAAAGAATTTAAACAATATAAATCAGCAAACACACAAATGAGAAGTCACTAGAAGCTACTTAAAAGCATATTTTCAATACATATAATAAATGTGCAGTTTTTTTGGCAGAAAGTCCATATTGTTTCATATTTTTGTATTATCGCTAGCAAAAAATCTTTGATTTTTCTGGTGAATTACTGAGTGTTACAGTCAGTGAGTCTATAATGTTGGACATTAGCGTTTCATACTTCTTGTTCTTCAAGAAGTTCAAAGCCTGTTGTTCTATCTAATTTTAAAACTTGCCCCTGAATTTACACCCCTTTCTCGTTATTTTTGCATTTGTTTCAGATTCTTAATTAAGTAAGCTGAGGGCTACAAATAGAATTTGTGTCTATTTTCAGTCTGTTCATTGCAAAATTTTTGTTTTTTCTTAAGCAATAATCCATGACTGTGCATGGGTACATCAGAATTTACCCATGGATGGTGTGGGTGAAGCCTGAGTGATTAAACAAAGCGAATTGTGGGTAAATCCTGCATTACTGACAAACAGGAGTGGATTATTACTGTTATACAATGACATTATTGAAGAATGAAATTGCTTACCTTTCATAAATAATGGGACAGATTCAACAAAAGAAAATCTCCGTGTCAGAATACTGTAGCAGCTTCTGCACGGAATATGGCCGCCAAGCGATCCAGTAAACAAGGCTGGGGGCATGCACGACTCTGCCAGCTCTATTCTGACACGGAGACCTCTGAATAATGCTAATTACCTGATTTGCTGGTGAAAACCTTGCAAATTAGGTGAATGAGCAATTCAGTAAGCAGGCAGGCATCCATGTCAGAGTAGTGCCCCTTGCAGAAATGTATTTGGTTACTAACCGTGTACATTTCTGCAAAAATCCAAACGGTGGCATGACAGCTCAAAGTAAAGCATATATTATGACTATTAGGCAAGCCAATGGCCAGAAAATATGGCCATTTGCATGGAAAACAGTTGCAAAATTATGAAAATCAAAGTTTTTTTTTTTTTGGCCAATTTGGGCAGTTTAAGCATAGTGCAGCAGCACGCAAATGAGATTGTGCAGCAAGTAAAGTAAATGTCGCCATGATAGTGGGTAGCATGCAGAACCAAAACAGTAATGGGTAACACTGGTTGCTAAGGAGATAGGCTTCATTGTAGTGGTGTAACAAGGGACTAAGGCAGTGGGTATGCAAATGAGCTACATTTACTGAATAGCAAAATGGGAGACTGTGTCCACCTGCACCTAACCATGTAGGAGCTAGACTACAGTGTAAGCAGGAGGAGCAGCTGACATGAAAATGGTGTGTGTCATGCTTGGTGTAAGCATGTTGGAGCTCTGCTGCCTCTATTTGCACTTAGCTAAGCACAGCTAAGGAAGATGGCGTGTCTGAGCTAGTTCATGAAATGCTGAGCATGTTTGCATCCCTGCGAGGGTCCTTTCTGCTCAAAAGTGTTTACTATAGCTGCAGGGGTTTGCACAGCACACCGCAGGGATTTAAACACAAGGGAAACAATAAAAAAAAAAAAAAAAAAAAAAAAAAAAAAAAAAACTGGAACCAGCAGAAGTATTTACATTTGAACTGCAGGTGTGCGCTGCACACTGTGGGGCTTAGAAATGCCATAAATGGGAAGAGAAAAAAAGGGAAAATAGCAGAATAAAGGCACTGAAGTACAAATAAAATAGCTGACATGTGGAAAGTATCATAGTCAGCCAATTACACAGGCAGCATCTGCGGCACAACAGTATAAACTATGCAAACACCTTTCAGTCTGTTTTTTTCTACCAACTCTGCACCATTGGTGAATACACTCGGGAATTTTAACTGACAAAATGTTAGGGGCTGCTGTTGCTTTGATATATCATTATGTGCTAGAGGCTGACGGTGGTGAGGAGGATAATTCTGACAACCATCCCAGACTGAGGAGGAGGAGATGAGTGTTCAGACCCAGGGTAACCTACCAGGGGCTACATGATCTGCAGATACTAGAGTGCTACAGGGTGGGTAGGGACTTGCTTCAGCAACTCTGGGAGCTGTGCTGGCCTCACCTCAGACCCAGAGCCAAAAGAGGGGAACCCATCCCAGTTGAAACCAAGGTATGTGTAGCCTTAAGAATACTAGCTACAGGTACCTTCCAAAGACCTACTGGAGACATCATAAAGGTCACGCAGGCATCTGCATCCAGGGTACACCATTTCCTGGATGCCATGCAAACACATGCCGGTGAGCACATATATTTCCCCAGCACCCGTGAAGAGATGACCAGCAATATGCTTCTCTTCCACCATGTAGCAGACTACCCAGAGATATTAAGTGGCATAGGCTTCACGCACATAGACATTAAGGCACCACACAGTGAAGAGGGTAGAGTCTTTGTCAACCACAAGGGCTATCACTCCATCAACTGCCAGGTCATGTGCAATGCCCATTGCATTATCATGAATGTGTGTACTGGCAGTCCTGGTAGTTATCATGACTGCCATATCTGGCATGTCTCATAGCTGTACCAGGCATTTGTTAGGGGGGGGACATCCCATATGGCCATCTGGTGGGGGATGCTGGCTATGCACTGGAACCATGGATGATGACACCCATCAGAAATGGACACACACCCACTGATGAACCCCGTAATGAAGCACACGCCCAAACCAGGAACATTATAGTGTGTGTGTTTGGGATGCTGAAGTCATGGTTGCACTGTCTTGACATATCTGGTGGAGCCCTGCAATACTCTCCAGCCACATGTGCATACATGTTCATAGTATGTGCCATGCTACACAATATGATCCTGTGGAAACAGCTGTGGCAGGAACATCACAGGGAAGGCCCACACAGCCTCCCCACCATTGCCAAGGCCCCCACAGTCACAGGAGAACTCAGAGGAGGAACCCCCTGAGTCTGCTCCTGTAGACAGACGGAGGCATGCCCAGACATTGGCAAAGAGGCTATGCATAGCACACACACTGACACTGTATGGGCCCAGAGACTGACATCTCTCTCTGACTCGCACACACAGAAAAATGGATGCTACACATATCACACTACCTGTATCTTACCATGTATAGGCTGTGTACTGCATACATCTGACAGAACCAGCCCTCAAGCACCATCCTCACAACTGCCACAGGCACATAGTAAGTCAATCTTCTTAAAAATAAATGAATGGAGTAATACATTCTGGTAGCATAGCTATGGTATCACTGCATGCATGCAAGGGAATGGGGTGGCCTACCAGGATAGCAGCAGACAGCCGACAGCTATGTGGGACAACAGGAAATGTCTGCCCAATACTGGCTTCCCCAGAGAATGCAGTAGTCCCCTAGGTGACAATTCTCAGTGCAGTAAATGTGGGGGGGGGGGGGCTAACATACTGGGGGGTCATGGGTCACATGCATGGATGTCAATGTGGGGGTCCCATACTCACCCCTCAGTCTCACCCAGCAAGTCAGCTGTAGAAAACCATAAAGAAATGTCTTGCAACGGCCCACAAATGGGGACAATGATGAAATATGCCCATACAGACCTACACAGTGATATCACATCAGGTCTTACAGTTGCAGTAAGGCTCTGAAGGGTGAGAGGTCTAAAACCCAAATGTCTGCCATTACAATCTAACCTGTGGTCTTTAGTGATATGCCTGTAGTCTCCAAGACAAGCACCATACTATGCTAAATGGAACCAAAATGTAAAGGGAACATAAGCACAGTCTGTGCAAGTGTGGACAGCTGACAGGTGTGCCCACCTACACACACCCATGTTCCCTTAGAAATGCAGTAACAGTAATCTTTTAGGGTATATGCAGCAGAGCACACATTCCCAGGGCTGTCACAATCAACTTGATAACTTGTTGCAAATCCACAATATGCAGGGGTCAATGAGCTATGTATATGTGTGGTTAATGCTGTCAGTATGTGGCCTGCATTTACTCCTGGCTGTAGTGTCTTAGTGGCCTAGGTACAGTACTGTGGTTAACAGGGTCCATGTTCCAAGAACTGCAATGCCAACTATTACGCATGTCAAATACAGCTACAATAGGAGTTATACACACTGTCCAGACGTTAATATTTGTTACCGCAGGAAAGCTGGACAGGGGGCTGCACATATGGACAGTACACAGCTCAGAGTAACCTACACAGTGCTTAGCATACCCCTCATCTGTACAGAGATTTTGCAGAATGTCCAGAGGATTGCATCATATTTATGGTCTCTATACCATGAAATTGTGGTTGTCTGGCAAATCACAAAAGACTAAAGTCAGAAAATAATGACAGATTGTAGTTTCAGACTTCATAAACTTTAGGAAAATGCATGCTAATGCAAAACCTGTTATTGTATCACCTTTCTAGGTTTGTAAGGCCAATAGTTAATGATCCCTATATGCAGGCCTTTGTCCCCAAATTACATATTGCTTTGTCCGGATGTCTGGCTCTAAATAGCCGGGAGGTATGGTGCCTAGTAGGACAGCAGGTACCTGAAGGTCAGTGTACTGCCAGCTCATAAAAGACTGCCAACATACTGTGTTAGCACTGGCAAACATCCATACCCCTGGCATGACAGGCTGTCACAGAAGGAGCACAAGTATGCCTTGTATAACTCTTTTGCTTGTCCTAATATTGCATTTCCTGCCAAATATTTGCAAAACAAGAAAGGGTCTTGTCAAAACATCAATGGCAGACAGTGAGGAAGCAGATGTCATACCCGTAAGAGAAAGCAAGCAAATACCAAATCGATCTCTCAACTGTCTGGCAGAACAATAGTAACACCCTGTTTCCACGTGTGTGCTTTTGTCTGACTGTCATATATGGGCCTGTCCAGATGTCAGTCTGTAACTGTTTGACAGCTAGCCAAACATGTAGCCTCATAATAACATATAGCAATACACACACCATCTGAGAACCACAGCAAATGTAGTGGTACAGTGATGGACAACTTACTAAATAGGTACACTCAGAGGTGTGAAATCCACAACCTTGTGTGTGATGTTACAGCATTTACCCCACTCACATTAGAATTACAAATACATAACGGCAGCCACTGGGGGCAAAGACTGTGAATGAACTACAGAAGGACAAATAGACAAACATAAGGGGAAGGGGAACCACTGGCCAGACAAATGGAAAATGTGCACACCAGAACAAATTGCACAGTAACATAGGTGCCATGCAGTGTATGGAGTCAGTAAACATCACCTACAAATACACAACACACACCCATGTAAGTGGAGGTCTGCAACAAAATTAAAACTCAAACAAAGGACACTTCAGAGGCAAAAATACATGAGAACTCCACAAACATACATACCACAGACCATACAGACTCCACACACAAGGGTCTTGCAAACACTAAGGCCTCACCCCAAACGCCTGCCCAACACAGATAGGCTAACAGCACCAGACCCTGCCTTGATGGGACAGTTGCATATGTGGAAGTCAAGGCCCACTCGATCAACCCATAGGCGTGGCATCAACCTGGTCTGTGATATCAGTACAGCTTATTGGTGTGACAGATGTATGCCCCATGCACTCCCACATGTGTGGAATACACTCCCTGTCCACATCAAGCCAAGTGCCTCAATACCCCTAGTGATGTGCTCCCTGTATAAGTGCATGGTAAACACAAAATATAGTCCTGTGATTCCACCTGTGTCCCTCCTGGACAGGGGCTCTGTGTGTTGACATTGCCTAACATGGGCTACATTCCCATCTGTGTGGGTTATAATGTTTTCAGGTCCAATACCCTACTAATATCATATCACCCTATCAACCTATACACAACTGTCTGTCAATGGTTCATCACATTACTCTGTACTGCTCTGGCACTGACATACCTGGAAGTCACACAGTGCTATGTGGAATATACTACATATATAATGGACATTTCTGCACAGTACAATGCACTCTCTACCCACACCCATACCTCTCAACCTTTGACAGCAAGACATCAGGACAAGCTCATAAATAAAAGTGGGACAAAGTCCCAGTGATAGGCATGTGTTGTAAATATTGCTCTTAGAAATTGAGAAAGTTGGTAGAATAATGGGTTTTGCATTAGCAGGAATTGTCTGAAGGGTATGAAGTCTGAAACACTAATGTCTGTCATTAGTTTGTAACATCAGTCTTTAATTATTTGCAACTAACTTGCCGTAAAAACACAAGTTTATGTAGAGTGGACGAAACTGTAGACAAACCCCTGGACAATCCGCCAAGAACTGTACACTTGAGAGGTATGGACTAGGATATGACTTTTCAGGAAAGAAGAATACCACACAAGCAGGAGATTCCCCAGCCAGTATATCACCAAGTTGTTGGACTGTTTACACAGCTTCATCAGTCAACCGGCTGTAGCCACACTTCTCAAATGGCCTTTTTGGGCAAGAATGTCTATAGTTGGGCTCATAATACTGGTCTGTGCATCATACATCTTGTATTCATCTGGTAAAGCACTGTGTTGATCTGAAGATATCTGTCACTAGGTAATGACACAATACATGCGAATGTCAGACTTCAGATATGTCAGAAAATGTCTGCAAAAAACAAATCCTGTACTCCTAGCATCTTCATGTTTACTGTTGAGATGTATGGCTGTAGCACACAAAACCCAGCACTGGAGTACAACTATCTCTGGACTGGATTCTCACTCTTACTATAGAAGGTCATACTGGGCATGCTCCTACACTTAGCGAATCACAGCCCATGTCGGAACTCACATTGGACTATATAAATGTATTGTGCATATATGTCTTTGCATACAGACAGCTATGTACACCTTAACTGTCTCTACACACACCCATCAGACAGGATTACCCTCAGCTAGCTGTAGGTGGCCAATATGTGATATAGCTGCATCTGATGTATATGATACACAGATGTATGTATGGGCAACATAGAATAATATGCCCAGCATACACTCACACACAGACGTGGGGAAGAGAGAGACAGACAGTGACAGAGAGAGAGAGACACACACACACTCAGAGATACCCTGAATGGCAAAGAGTGGTGTCCTGCTGTAGACTGTGGCATACCGGTCATAACCAGTCACAACTGCCAGCATGAATGTGAGCTCCATTGTGTAATTGTACTGAGGTGAGGGTTAAAACATCACATCACCTGTGTGTGTGTGTGTGTGTGTGTGTGTGTGTGTGTCTGTTGGTTTAAGAATTAAGAGGCTGTTACCACTCAGTACACTTTCTGTTTTCCTAAATCACAAGATTTGCTGATGTCATTCACCTTAGAAGTACCATTGGACACCTGTCAGCCCTATAAGCTCTGTAGCACATGTGATAACTGTGTAGCACTATAGTACAAATAACTGAATAGGTAGGGGTTATAATCTCAGTCATGACAAATGTAAGTGTGTGTGTGTGTTTGTAGGTGAAACAGTTTAAAGCCATTCCCACCTAGTACAATTCCCAGTGCCCTACTTTAGCAGTCCTGCTGATGTCATTCACCTTAGAAGTACCTGTGGACAGCCCCAGCCCTGTAAGCTCCAATGCTGCATGCAGTAACTGTGTAACAGTATAGTAGAAATAACTAGATAGGCAGAGGTTCTATTCTCAGTTCCAGCAAGTAAGTGTGTGTGTGTGTGTGTGTGTGTGTGTGTGTGTGTGTGTGTGTGTGTGTGTATGTACAAGTGTTTGTAAGTGTGTATATTTGTAGGATGATGTTCCACCCACAGCACTTCCCAGTGCCCTACTTTAGCAGTCCTGCTAATGTCATTCACCTTTGAAGTACCTTTGGACAGCCCTCAGCCCCATAAGCTCTATAGCTCATGCAGCAACTGCATAACACTATAGTACAAATTAGATAGGTAGGGGTTTTAATCCCAGTACTGGCAAGTGTGTGTGTGTTTGCAGTTAAAACAGTTTTAGGCTATTCCCAACCACTGCACTTCCTAGTGCCCTACTTTTAGCAGTCCTGCTGATGTCATTCCTCTCAGAAGTACCTTTGGACAGCCCCCAGCCCTATAAGCTCCATGGTGTGTGCAATAACTATGTAACAGTATAGTAGAAATAACTACATAGGCAGGGGTTGTATTCTCAGTTCTGGTGAATGTGTGTGTGTATATAAGTGTGTGTGAAGGTGTTTGTAAGTGTGTATGTTTGTAGTGTAATGTATTTTGATGCCCTTCCCACCCAGTACATTTCCCATTGCCATACTTTACAAGGGCTGTTGATGTAATTCACCTTAGACATACCTTGGGACACTGTTAAATCCTATAAGCTCCATGGCTTGTGATAACTGCGTAACTCCACGCAAGTGTGATAGCTCCATGGCAAGTACAAATATGACACAGTCATTGTCCATGCTGGTGTGAACGACCGGAGACATACCTCCTTGGACTACATGAAAAGAGACATAGAGGAGCTCTCTGATTATGTAGCCCAGGCAGGTATGACCCCGACCCTGAGCAGTATCCTTCCTTCACCAAGAATGATGCCACAATATAGAGACAAGATGATCAGCTTTAACAATTGGCTTAATGTCTGGTGTCATTCAAAGGGCATCCAGTGTCTGTCTGCCTGGGATGACATGCTTGACAAGCCACGCTGCTTCGCAAGGGACGGCTTGCACCTGTCAACCTGTCACCCCTGGGATTACGGATATTGGCTAAGGCTATTGCCACCCCCATAGTGCCTTTTTTAGGCAAGGCTGAAATTCTAAACCTACCACCCTAGAAAACAAAAATGGGAAGAAACTGAGGGTAATGCTGCTCAATGCCAGAAGTCTAAATCTCAAAATGCACGCACTCGAGGCCCTTCTCAGTATGGAGAACATCGATGTCTGTGCTGTATCAAGGCTCCTGAGAGCACCCCGGCACTATTAGGTTTTACCTCATATCATGCGTTCCGACCCCAAAACCCGGACCACACCACAAAAGGAGGGGGTGTATCCATATTCATAAAGGATACCCACACCTCCAGGTTGGTGGCAATGCAAGCTCGGAAACCATCCAGGTGCAACTAACCATAGGCAAAACTGCTCTACAAATTGTAGCATGCTACAGGCCACCCTCTCAAACTCAGGAATCCCACACAGCCTTCCTGAAGACACTGGAGGGTATAAATGTATCTCCAAACACCATCATATTGGGTGACTTCAACTACCGAATATAGACTGGGAACATTACTCAAGCCCTAACTTTCTAGCCCAATGGTTCCTGGAGTTCATAAATTCAAATGCCATGGAACAGCTAGTCACTGTTCCCACGAGAGGAGAAAATATACTAGATCTCATTATCACAAACATGGGGACAAAATGCTCCACACCGGAAGTATATCCCTCATTGGTGAGATCTGATCATAAACTAATCTCATTGGAAATCCACATCCCGCCCCCACCCCAAACAAAAAAACACCACAGTGAAGAACTTCTCTAAAGCAAACTTCACACTACTCAAGACTGGTGTGGTATCCTTCAAGGCCCCTGAGCCAGTGGAAACCACAACCCAAGCTGCGGAAGCCCTTACAAATGCCTTCTATGAACACCTCCAGGACTGGATGGATCAGGCAATCCCAAATAAAACCAAGACTCTTTCCACAAAGGGCAAACGTCCAGTCTGGTGGACCCCAGCCATTAACAAACTTTACAATAAGAGGAGAAAGCTATTACATGATAGAACAAAATCCATAAAAGGGAAGTCACACCTGATCATTATTAGTAAAAAAATACGAGCACTCATAAAATCAACTAAGGCCAATTTTGAGAGAAAAATTGCCATGGATTCAAAGGACAATCATAAGGCCTTTTTCAGCTATGTTAGGAACCTGGCTGGAAACTCCCAGATATGCTCAGAATTAGTCCAAAATGATACAAAAATCACTGAACCCACAGACATTGCCAACATACTGGCAGACAGGTTCAGTGCAAACTTCACCCCCTCCTCCCCCCAAAGGAGACATAACTATCCCAGCGGAGTGTAGCCTCCCAGACATCTCAAATGCGCAGGTGAAAGCTGCTCTTTCTAAAGCTAAAAACACAGCATCAATGGGACCGGATGATGTCCCCGGCTGTGTGCTACACGAACTAAATGAGGAATTAAACCCGCACATAAGGCAGCTGTTTAATCTCAGCCTTACCACAGGATACGTGCCCAAGGAGTGGCGTACGGCAACTTTGGTCCCACTCAACAAAGGCGGTGCCTCTACAGACCCTGGTAATTACCGCCCCATAAGCTTAACAAGTCTAGTCTGCAAAGCTATGGAGAGGATCATAATGGAGCTCATAAACAAAGATATAGGGGACTTGCAGACATTGGACCCGACCCAGTTTGGCTTCGTCAAGGGAAGATCATGCCTGTTGAACTTGGTCGACTTCTTCGAAACAGTCACCAAGGCCATTGATGAGGGAAAGGCAGTCCATACAGCCTACCTTGACCTTGCAAAGGCTTTCGACACAATACCCCACTCGGGTATTGTAGAAAAACTACCAGCTTAAATGTAAACCCATATGTCACAAGATGGGTTGCAAACTGGCTTAAGGACAGAACCCACAGGGTTAGAGTTGCTGGCGCTATGTCAGACTCCAAGCCGGTCACAAGTGGTGTCCCACAGGGCTCGGTCCTTGGCCCCCTATTGTTCGCCATCTACTTCTCAGAAGTACAGGCCAACATGGGAGGACTTTGGCTGACAAAGTTTGCAGGCGACTGCAAACTGGGCGCCATAGTGGAAAGTGCATCGGACACGGATATCCTTCAGAAGGGACTCACGGAAACAGATAGCTGGTGCCAGAGCCATGGCCTGAAGTTAAACGCCAAAAAATGTATAGTCATACCCTTCGGGAAAAACAAGGTAACCCCAAGCAACCATATAGGTGGCAATCCACTAAGCACAGAAGAGGTCATCAGGGACCTGGGGACCCAGGTTGACAATGGCCTTTCTTTTGACACTCACGTTGCTAAAGTGGTTAGAAAGACCTTCTACATTGCCCAACTGATCATGAAGGGATTCACATCCAGATCTAGTGAGGTCATTGTTCCCCTGTACTCTTCACTTATCAGACCAATGATAGAGTACAATGCCCCATTCGGGATGTATCTCACCCGACATCTGCAGCAATTGGAGAGACCCCAAAAGTTCCTCACCAAAAGGATAAAGGGACTCCAAAATCTGTCATATGCTGCCAGATTGAAGAAACTCTAGCTCTATTCAGTCGCATACTGTCTGCTCAGAGGTGACATGTGCCTGACATACAAGGCCATGTCCAACCCAGAATTAATGGACATGCTCCACCTCAAAAAATCCAAATCCACCAAAACCACTAGAGCAAGCGACTTAAACCTTAGCACGGATATAAATAGGATGTGCTGGAGGGATAGATTTATCACTCAGAGACTCCCTATGCTGTGGAATAAAATCCCGGTCCATGTGAGGCAGAGCACCTCGCTGGCTCTGTTCAAGAGAAATCTTGACCTGTGGATGGGAGATCGTAGGTTTACCCCGGGAATCATCTCTGTGTCACTGCTGGACAGAGGTGCAGCAAACTAATGGGCACAGTATTTTTTCATATAAGGGGTGGCGTAAGCCACAAAAAATTGGGCTAGGCTTATAAATGCCTTAGGGCAGATAGCCTAGTATAAACCTATGAACCTCTGAACCTAATACTGTAGTACACATAACTAGATAGACAGGGGGTTCTAAACTTAGTACTGGCAACTGTGATACTGTGTGTGTGTGTGTGTGTGTGTGTGTGTGTGTGTGTGTGTGTGTGTGTGTGTGTGTGTGTGTGTGTGTGAATCATATCCTCCCTGTGTGTGTTTTTGGATGAGAATCACATCCTCTGGGGGTGTGGGTTATACCATTTTGAGGCATATACCACCCAGTACACTTCCCATTGCCCTAATTTACAAGGCCTGCTGATTTCATTCACTGTAGATGTACCTGTATACACTTGTCAGTCCTCTAAGCTATGTGGCGTGTGCAATAGCTGTGTAATATCACAGTACAAATAATTAGATAGGTAAGGGTTCTAATCTTAATACGGACAAATATAGTAGTGTGTGTGAAGCATATCCCTTGTGGTTGTGTGTGTAGGTTATTTGACCCCCCCTACCCATGACATTAATTTAAGGAGCCTGTTAATGGCATCTTCCTCGCATGCTCCATGTAACACAATACAGCCCATACCAGTTATGTGTGCAGTTGTACATGGAATATCCACATGTTTGCAACTTATGCGTGGTCTGTGTCCCCTAACAATGAGCATTCCTGTGATATCATTGCCAGATATGTCACAGTTACCATACTGCCACACATGCCAGCAGTAGACATTGTACTGACTGACACATCATGCTGCTACAAAGTCTGTCACTCTCTCACTTGTGCAGGTTTGTAGGTGCAGTAGATGAGGCCAATCAGTATTTCTGGTGGGTTATCCCACCATGCATGAAGGCATTCACAAGATTACTTGTTGTAAGAGGTTGTGTGTCATGTCCCAGGCACATAATCTATGCGGAGCATGACATGTGTACGTAGCACTATAGTACATACAATAGGATACGTTGGGTTACTACTATGTCTATTGGCAACTGTGCTTCTGTATGCACAGCCCCTGTGTCTGTCTTTACTGTGTGTATGTGATGGCTATACCATTTTGTGTGTCTCCTCCACCCTGTGAACTCCACCATTGCCAACCCAGTTTCATCCCATACAGATGTCATCCACCGTACAAGCACAGTTACACAGTGTCTAACACCAAGCCACTGTGGTGCATGCAGTGGTTTTATCACTGTGTATTGTACATAAATAGATGGGTAGATCATCTACTCTGAGAAGTGTCAACTACATGGGCATGTGTGCTTCAATGCATGTCCCCATGCAGCAGTGTGTGTGTGTGTGTGTGTGTGTGTGTGTGTGTGTGCGCACACACACACCAGATGGCTGTACCATGTTAATGGCCTCTGAACCCACCATTGGCAATCCTAACAGCCCCTGCATTTGTCACCCACTTGAATAGCAGTGGCAGACACTGCAACACTACATTACCTCTGTGTTATCTGTGTTATGTATCTAGCACTATCGTCCATAAGACTGTGCAGATAGGGACTGTGTTCAGCCCTTCAACAGCTGCCCCATGTACAGGACTATGACTCTGTGTGCACTACCAGCATGACAGACCAGACATGCATATGCATTAGCAGAAACACATGCTGGTGATTGTCAGGTTAGACTAACACAGGCTGACCTGTGTCAGGAATACATACCCCACACCTGTGATAAACAGTGCCAGGCATACCCTCATCACCTGCATTAAGGTTGAGGGGATGGGACAGAAATAGCAGGGGCAACATGTGCTTATAGGTGAATCTGTTGCAGTTAAAGTAATGGCTAAGCTTGTGAGGGACCCAGTGCCAGTACTCAAGTAACCTCCTCTGTATGTGTGAGCCTGCAGTCCTACAGAACACCAAGGTGACATGTATGAAGGCTAGCTGGCTGTATCAAGGGTATGTATGCAAGGTCACACTGTCTGCCACAATTGTCCCTCACACACTGTAGCATGTAAACAAACCTAGTAAACATGTACATATACAGTTGTACCTTGGCTATGAAAAGGTCACTGTATTTCCACTCCACCATACTCATCATTGCTACTGTCAGCAGACCCACAGACACCTGGAACACAAATAGAATACAGTATGTGACACTACAGTCAGTCAGCAGTACTAAGAGCAATAATGCATCATGACTAAGAAGGTACATTACATCTCGATGTGTGCCCATAACAATACCAGGAGACAGCACCTTACACAGCATTACATTACTACACTGTAATATATTCACCCTGTGCATCAGACCCATGTGAGCATGTCCATGCATCGATGGTATGGATAACATGGTTGAGGCACATGTAGCATGACATGCACAGGGTGTGATGTGGGATTGCCAGAGGCCTCGGCTGGGCCATATGGTTGAAAATCATGTGTGCGTGTGTGTGTGTGGAGGGGTGGTGTTCAACTGTGCCGTGCAGAGAAGCTGTGTGTGTGTCTGGTGGTGACTGGCCTCTGATAGAGATGTGCAAGTGTTTGTCAGCACACAGTCAAGCATGTGGATGACTGACTCCGGGCTATGTTGGACAGCCATGGACCATACATGCCAGGATGTATGGTTCACCATCTCCCAGCAGGGATGCGGGAATTGGTTCTGCCAGGAGTCTCACTGGCACCACCAGGCCCAAGGACAGATGCAGTACTACTCCCCAATGGTGACTGCTTTCTGCTGGATCTGCATCCCTGAACATGCCTATGGCCTGCTCCAGTGTGGTGCGGGCAGCACCCTCCCTTTGGTAGTGCTGGTGGTACTGGCGGTACAGGATTGTGAATGTGTATGGCCACGTGGGCTCTCAGCTGATCATGTTGCTGACCCACATCTACCTATTTGATGCCCTATTCTCACTACATGCTCAAGCACAGACATTGCATGGTCGAGCAGTGACAATGTCTCACCCCACCGTCTATCCACAACATTGGCAAAATGATGTATGGCATCACAAATGCTGTGGAGGTCATCACACATGGCAGGAAGTGCTGCGTTTATGACCCTGAGCATCTGTCTGGTGTTGAGGTCAGTATGCACCTGTGCCTCCATGACGGACCATAACATGCTTCCAGTGACACCTGCTGTGACACTATCAACAGGGGCTTGATGGGCAGCAGTCCTCCATTGAGCACCGCTGTCCATCTGCCTGTGTGTGACCTCGCCTACCCTCTGGCTATGGCTAGTGTCTGCACTCACACTTGCCATAGTCACCACACTAGCCTGTTCCATGCCACCACCCTCCAACTCTCCATTATCTGTGGCTGTTGGAAACTGGGTATGTGTGGGCATACTGACTGTGTGTGGAGACATTGTAGGTGAAGGTGGGATACCAACCAATGGCACAGATTCAGGCCCTGACAACCCCATCTATGCCTCACTATGACCACCATCATCTTCAGAGTCTGCTAAGACATTGACATCAGGTTCTGAGGGGGGAGACAACAACCCCCATATTCACCTGCGAGGGGAAGACAACATATGTAAATTAATAGCCTGCAGTATTATGTTTTCTGGTATACACACACACACACACACACACACACACACACACACTTATGGTAAAGTCTGGCACACCTTTGCCACCTATGGGCCCTTCAGGCCAGACCTTACCATAGTTCTGCCTGCTACAATCCATCTCTTTCACAGCTGCTGTAAGGCCCTCAACAAATGATGACAAATCCTACTGTGTGATGGGCCTATTAGCAGAATGGTAAGTGTGACCAAGACCAAGGCTATTGGAGTGAGCTATACAGTGTCACTGAGTGCATATGCAAATACTGTAAGAGCTGACTTACTGCTATACAGACCAGACACAATGACGAGGTGTAACGATATCTGATAATAACTAATGAAGGAACAAGACAATACTCTATCACTGCAGTACCTACACAGTTCAGACTCACAGGGATTCATTTCAGACAACATTGCAGGACATTCTGCTATACATACAGAAAACATGTAAAGTACTAGGTGCACAGCTTTATAAGATGATACCAGGCTATTGACATGGCTGCCCTCATAAGTCTAGCCCAGACTTCCGCACATGTCCCTCCAAAGCTAGCACCTGTTTCCCCTGTCCAGCTGGGGAACACACAGGATCCTAAAGGTGTCTTTTCTGCTCCCCATGCAGTCCATCTTCTTCTTCAAGGGGGATATACACTTACTGTGCTAGACATGGGGAGGAAATGTATTATACAGACAGTGTATTGTGTGGGACACTACACTCCCAACAAGTACTATACATGTCACAGACCAGGTGAGGGCCTTGTGTGCATGTTGTGTGAGTGGGGTTTGTCTTACAGATATGCAGAAATGCCATCAAGGCTGGTTAGGTCTCCTAGAGCAGTCTGTATGAGACTGAGTACAAGGACAGGGCTTTCAGCCTATCTGTATAGGATAGGTGCTGCAGATTCTGGATTTGCCTGGTCAGGAACCTCTGTGGTCTCTGCAACTGCTGCATTTGCTTGGGAAGGTACATGCCAAAGGAGCTATTGTACTCAGTAATGCATCTGATAAGGGTGGAGTACAGGGGTGTTGTGGCCTCCTAGTTCCTGGATGACATACCCATATTTGTGAGGTGGGCCATGTAGACAGCCTTCCATACAATGGTGCCCACATGGTGGGGAACTGTCAGGTTGCTACCAGCCTTGGTGCACAAGTTGCCTCGCACCTGATTGCATGCTTAGTACATTGTTATTACTGTCATAATTAGTATGGATGACATCTACCACAACAGGGAAAATGATGCATCTCTTGGCATTCAGTTTGAGGCAATGCTTCTTGCACCAGTCAAAAATTGGGGTAATGGCCTCTTGGAGGATGTTCACATCAGTAGAGGAATGGAAGACAGTGGCCAGCGTGCAGTCATCTGCAAATCTTGTCAGCCACCAACCACTGGTTTTGTTTTGTACCTCAGAAACATATATCTCAAACAGTAGAGGCCCCCAGTTGGATCCTTGGGGTACACCACTCTGTAAGAGTCTACTACTAAGCATTTCCATAATATTTCCCCTCAAGAAAGGAAAGTCATATTTGATTTACAACATAATGAGGATATAGTGCTGAAGCCAGCTGACAAGGGAGGAAGCATCGTAATCCTTTCTTCGGAAGAGTATAGAACTGGAATGGAAGCTATGTTAGAAGATCAAGTAACTTATTTACAAGTGAATTCTCAGAAACTAGACATGCATATAAAGAAAGTCCAAGACCAACTGTATTATATGCTGTTGGAAGGTAGCATAAATATTGAACAACATGAATTCTTTAAAAGTGATAATCCCACCATTCCTTCCATCAGTGGGTTACCGAAAATACATAAGAATATTATTAACCTACCATTTCATCCAATTGTAGCTGGACAAGGTTGGGTAACAGAGACAATGTCTCCCTTTGTTGAGAAAGAATTGAAAGTTATTTTAGCTAGCATTCCTACTGTATTGCAAGATACTGATGATTTTTTGGGGAAACTGAAAGCAGCCATGCAAACAGTAATTGATAAGAACAATTTTTTGTTGACCACAATGGATGTAACAAGTTTATTTACTTCCATCCCAAATGCACACGGATTGGAAATTGTTAGAAAAGTTATTGGAGAAACTAACAATCATAAAAATGCAAATCTGGTTTGCTCTTTATTAGAAATGGTACTTGAAATTAATTTTTTTACCTATGGCCAGAATATTTATTGGCAGCGCTGGGGAGTAGCCATGGGTACCCCCTGCGCTAACAGTTATGCTAACATTGTATTATCAGATTGGGAGAAGCAGTATGTTCTTAGTACCGTGAACCCATGGTCTCATTGTGTCAAATTTTATGGCCGCTTTGTAGATGACCTTTTTTTGCTGTGGGAAGGCGATGAGATTTATTTCACACAATTTTCACAATATTTAAATGGAACTACTTCATTTTTGAAACTAACAAGTGAACATTCACGGCATCAAATCAGTTTTCTTGATGTTTGTATAACCATTAATGAAATAGCTGAAATGGAGACTTCTCTGTTTAGGAAGACAACTTGGAGAAATCATTATCTCCATAGGAACAGTATGCATCCAAGACATATTACCAGAAATATAATGAGGAATGAAGCATCTAGAATTACTAAAAGATGATTTGAGTAGGTGTTTTATCAACAATTAACTACACTTGGGATGTCTCCCATGCGCCATACTATTTGGCCAGCCTGGAGATGTGTAGGTGTATGATGACATTTAAAACTCCACCTCCTGTGGCTTTGCAGCCCTCCATCTGGGGTCCAAACATATGGTGCGATGAGTAACCTGCCAAGTTTAGTGTGCTCACCACAGCTGCAGACCAGGTGTCAGTAAGTGCACAAATGTCAGCATCCTCCAGGGTAAAGTACACTTGCAGTGACATGAGTTTCATGCTAAGACTCCTAGCTCCTGTTAGAGCAAGACATCTGCACAAAGGCACACATCAGTGGTGGGCAAAGGCCAGAAGATAATGACACTTTATAAATCTAGCTGTAACACACTTAGATGGTTTCACATTCACAGGAATACTCCACAGGATATGATATCTGACATTCAAATGTATGCTATTATGTTATGACTTCAGTCTTTGCTGAGTTGCCAGTGATTTGCCAGACAATACACAACTGCATTAGGCATTGTTTACAAATATGAGGCAAACATGTGGTCAGTCTGCAACACTCTGGACAGTTGAATATATGAGCTCAGTATGTAACATACAGTTCGACACACACTTCTGTGCTACTTGTTTACTATGCACATACCCTATATATATATCTGTTACATTTGTAAGACAAGCATATGTATCATGGTAGCATTCACAGGTGACATATGAATATTTACAACATCCCAGGAAGGTGGCCTAGCAGGGTCACAGTCAGTATTGGACAATAGACACTCCAGTAGTGGTCATACATGAGCTGACCTTTGCTGGGGTGGCTGAGGGGCCAGAGCTGTGATCTATGTCACTGCAGACAGGGCCAGCAGGAATGGCTGTAGGTGCTGGACAGCAACATGCGAGTCCAGCAAGTCTTGTTGTGACCTAGTGTTTAACTTCCTATTTCACATTATTGCATCCCCCATTCTGCATTCCATTACATGCTTTTAATTGATTGACATACCTGTTATAGTGTTGAAGAGTTTCCTTAGAATAAAGCAAATGTTTAGGTTTGTGTAGTCATAGTCTGTCTTTGTGTAGACAGGTTCAGACGTGTTTTGCATAGGCAGCAGCTTGCCTTTTGTAGGTGATGCTTATGAGCAGGTGATGGCCTGTGCAGCAACTGGTGTCTCCTATTTGCTACTTGCATCCAGAGCAGCTGTGTTTTCTTTCCATTAGCCAATGCCATAGCAACACAGTGCTATAATTAGGTCCTTTATGTGGGCCTTGCCCCTTTTCTTTACCTGTGAGGAGGACATTATGGAGGTGTGGGGACTACGGCTTCACAGAAGGTAGGTGGAAATACCTCTCAGAACAAGAAGTGTGGAGACAGCCCAACAAAATTGGGGACAAAGGTCCAGCATTGGGTACAAGATTGTAAGTACTACATATACTTTCTTATACACATAGAAGATTGCTAGGTTAGCAGGGTTTGTTTGGACATGCATTTTCTATGTGACTTAATGTCTGACAATTATATGTGTCTGACATACTTCTCAACTGTCCAGATGTCTGTGGAATGCCCAGAGGTTTGCTTCTGTTTTGGTCTGTTCCTCAGACAATTTCTGTTTTGGAGAAATCAGTACGATAATGTGAGGATTGAAGTCAGTAAATGTTGACATCCGTTTGTGTTTCAGACATCATACCCTTCAGGGATGTTATGCTACAACAAACCCTGTTACACGAGCAACTGTTTCAGTTTGTAGCACAATTATGTGGGATATGTCCCTCATTTCGGCCCCATGTCCCCCAAGTTTATCAGGCTTTGTCCAGATGTCTTGCAGTAAGAGGTTCAGAGGTATGGTATATCATGATTTAGTGACTTCACTCTTGATATCATCCCAGTGACTTAGCAGACTCCCAAAAGTAGTATGTGGCAGTGGCCATAAATATGGTCCCACATTCTGGACATTCTGTGGAAATCTGTACAGTTGAGAGTTATGTATGTCTGTCAAGATTGTGTAGCAGTGTAGTGTGTAAATGTTTGTTGGGCTGAGTAGGGAGAGTGGCAGATGTGAGTGTCATAGATCCTTTTCTATCTGACCGTGCATGCTGCTACAGTTTCTGGTGGTCTATTAGGTGTATATGTTTGTAGGAGCAGACTGAGAAATGTCCTGTAACACCTCAGGATTCCCAGTAGACTGTGACTTGGGCAGTATATGTCGGTGTAGCGTGTGACTGGCAATCAGGATATGTTTGTTCAAACAGTTGTTATACTCTAAGAGTTCAGTTGGGGTACTGGTATGTTGCTGTCATTGTGATGCAAATGGTTGTGGGTGTACAATTTTTCACTGATGTCTGCTTTTCCCTGCAGTTACATCCCTGTAGTGTATGATATATTTGCAAATGCATGGGTAATTCCCCAGAGCTGATATGGGGTAGTGTCATGTTGGTCTGACCGTAGTTCAGAATTTGCTGCATGAAATGGTTGGCAGCTCTCAGTTTTTTCCTCTTCTGTTACATGACAGCAGTCATACCTCTCCACTGTCCAGATGTCTATACATTGTCCAGATGCATGGCTCATAGGTTTGGTCTGTTCCCCATAACAGTTGTGGGTTTCTGACAAATCACTGGGATGATGTGAACACTGACATCAGTAAATGATGACAATCATTTGTGTTTCAGACCTGGAATCTATCAGAAAATATATGTTAAAACAAATCGTGCTACCCTGGCAGACTTCTAAGCGTATAACAGCCATATTTCAAATATGTCACTATTGTTTGCCCTTTATCCCCCCCCACTCGATCAGACTTTTTACAGATGTCTTGCAATAAGAGGTTGAGTATATCTATCTATCTATCTATATATATATATATATATGTGTGTGTGTGTGTGTATGTATATATATATATATATATATATATGTGTGTGTATGTATATATATATATATATATGTGTGTGTGTGTGTGTGTATATATATATATATATATATATATATATATATATATATATACACATATATTTGTATATAAGAGTACTGCAGATATGTATTTTTCCCTATGTTAAATGACTGTTGTGCCTGATATGTTTGTAAAAGCATTACAAATTCCTACAGCTCAGATGGTGTAGAGGTACGTTGCTGTGACTGTAGTGCACAGGGTCCTGGGTTCCAGATTTGATAGTAATGACTTTTTTTAATTAATGTTAAATGACCAGAATGTATTATATGTTTGTAAAAGCTTTAAAAAAATCTTCATATCTCAGATGGTATAGTGGTATGTTGCTGTGATTGTAGTGCCAGCGTCCTGGGTTCGAGACTTGGCAGGGATGATTATTTTGTTGCTGGGCAGAACAAGGGCTGATGGAGACAGAGTGATTAAAGCACTTTTAAGCAGTTGTAAGCAGGTTTGAGCATATTTGCATGAAGCTAATCGATCCTAGCAGATGGTTAAGTCCTCTTAGCTTCGCATAGCACTGCTTACACCCGCGCTAATTTAAATTAAAGAAAAGAAAAAAAGGTGATAGGAAAGTGGTAAAATAGGGGCAAGCAGGGGGCAAAACATTTGGGAAACCAGCTAGGGATGTGCAGGACGGATGTAGGAAAGGACCATAGCTCTACATTTCTACTGCAACAAGAGCTGTGACTGATGTGGAAAATTTGGGATTTACAGCCTCACACCCCACATGGAGGGGTGTTGGAAACGTACATTTGTGGAGTAATTTTAGTGTTGATTGATTTATGTCACTGGACATGGGGCGAAATGTAGAGCTATGTATGGTGCAATGATTTTTTTTTGTGGGACAGATGCCCTTTTTTTTTATTAAGGTGAGAGTGGGATGTTGGGGAAGGGTTGTAGGTATGTTTGGGGAGGTAGTTTGGGTAGGATAGGTTGCATTCACAGACAGACAAGACAGCAGACAGAGGTGGTATATGAGACATGGGGGTAAACACCTTGGACAGGGAGGTTGGTTGGGAATCAGAGACCCATGAGCCCCCAAATGGATACAGTAAGACTGAGGTCCCCAGCCATGGGTAGTCACCACTGCATCTTCATGGCCCCGAAGGTTGCTGTACTGGGGGCTGGACAGCAGGGGCAGCCCTTCACCTCCTGGTGCACCAGGTGGCCCTCCATCTGGTGCAGCCATCCATCTAACTTAGAGCAGATGGCACTGCACACCATACCCTGGAACTTGCAGCCGGTGACAGGCTCCTCTCAGCGACTGCACCCAGGAGGGTATGGGCCCCATTCACTGAGACGATTCCATCTGAAGGTGGTGCAGGACCAGCAGATGTGGAAATTCCAGGTTGGGTCCCAGACCTGCTGGGGCCTGGTGCCGCAGCCAAATGAAGCGAGACAGGCAGATCCGTTGGGATCCACCTTCCCAAATGTGCTATGGTGTTGAGGTTATCCAAGATATATTGGTTAGTCACGAACAAAACATTTCAAAATTAGTTATAACAGCATGCATGGGTGTTCCAATTAAAACCAAACCAACAGATTTGAAACAGTGGAATAGCAAACAGAACACATGCATAAATGGAACCACAGTAAGCATTTTAACAGCATGCAAGTTACATTGATGACAACAGGCAACCAATAATAGTATCTGAACAAGGTATATTAATTTGCAACCAATTAAATATATGAGAAATAATAGAATACATGTCCCAAAAATAGGTTTTGAGAACAACATACCCGTAGTATATGGATAATAATTATTGATGCAGATGAGGGGGGGGAATAAGTCCATTAACAACTGTATATCTTCTATTTTTCACAACAGCACTGCTCAATACTCTACAGGTCTGCCCTCACTTTACATCTACCTATGGCCCATAGCTTCTGTAGCACATACATACCCGTTAGACTGTCAGCCTGTAATGGTATTGGGCAGGCTGGGAGAACAATGGCTAAATTACTTGAGGAGGCTTGTACATGTCAGGGTTTACATACCTGACAGAAAAGGGGTCCCCTGCACTGATGTTGTGTGAATCTGCTACTGGCATAGTTTCTTGGATTCCTATCTATGTCCAAGGTTATTGGCAGCAGTGACCAGTAGCTGTGACAGCATGACACTTGAGGGACATATATCTGGGAGAGTGCATGGTGTATGTACCTATCCTGCTGACATTTGCAGGCATATGGGTTTGGAAAGTGGAAAAGTTGTACACTGTGTATTAGTATAGCCTTCATACAGCTACTACACATACTTTGACTGTTTCAGTAAATATTCAGGATTTCTTTAGGGTATATATGCATGCATCTCAGTACCACTCCCTGGATTTGAACCATGTCTGGATGTGCTAAAATAAACAGCAGGGCTATTTTTCATCACACTGAGCTACTGGGAAACTGATGTCTCTTGCTTGACTGATTTTTGCCTAATGCTGTCTGGGTTAAACAGTCTGATCTTATAATCCTGACATTCATGCATGGCAGATAGTTATTGTACTGTGTATTAATCCTTTGAAATAATACAATCTGGAAAGCAAAAGTTAACACAAGAATGCAATGCTACAAGGGACACACTATAATACTGTAGACATTACTATTCAGGGTTTAGAACTTAGTGCATACAATATTTCATATTTCCTGTATATCTTGTTTTATAGCTCCACATTCTACTGTTTTGCATACTAACTGATTCTCAGAACAGCCTCAGTTACTTCATGCTGTCAACACCATATTTGCAGTGAAGAACCTGTAAACATTCTATTTGTACAACAACATACCAGAGCAAACACAACAGTTTGTGGTATACATCTTTATTACAGTGAAATAGCACGTTTATTAATGGATATTATGTGGATTACTATTAGTGTGACAAACATCATTTATTAATTAGACATAGTACACACTATACCTACTGGCAGTAAACAATGTACTCCTAGTTTATGCCACTATATACTGCAAGATAGATCTGTACTCACCAGCCTGTTGGCACATCTGTGTCAGTCTGTCTCCATGAGCCTCAGTGTTACTAGCCCTCTCTGCTGCAGCTGTAGGGGTGAGACACAAACAATATGCATAACTGTCTGTCGCATGCTTGGGCTAAAATCTGATACACCTGTTTCCGTGATACTTACATACTACTGGAGCATGGTTGTACCAAACATCTTGGATCCATTGGGCCAAGAGTGCCCACTCCTCTGCTTTAGCCCGGCATAGTGATTCTGTACCTGCTCACCAGTTAGGGGGATACCATTTGCACTGGTGAGGTTGTATGCCAGATGGTCCCAGGCCTCTACTTTATACTGTGAGCCCTGGTACTGGCCCTGCAGCAGTCTGTCATCATAGTTTGATATGAGGAGCCCAGGCATGTCCCTAGACTCCAAAATGCCCCAGCGCTGTGCCCAAAAGCGCAAGCCTTCTCCAACACCTGACATAGTTCCTGCACAGATCAAACTGTAACAGGTTATGGCTGTATTCCCACCTGCATGGTTTAAATAAGGCCATATGCCCACCATTTGCTGTCATTGGATGATTTTGAAAATGCTAAGCTCAGCTTAGTGGTGCACAAATCCACCAAGATGAGTTGAACAGTGCTTAAAGGGGTAAATGCTGAGCACTGCTTAACTGCGCAAATCCACTTAGCTGAGCTAACTGCTGCTTTGAATTTACGTCTAAGCAATGCTTAAACTGGTTAAGCATAGATGATCACTTCTTAGCATTGCTCAGTTTTCATTTTAAAAAAATATCAGGATTGTAGATTAATTTATCATTACTGACATATTATTAAGCGTATATGATTTACTTTGCATGACATCTCCCTATGTGCTTTCATTACATTAACTTGGGTTGTGACTGTACTGTATGGGACACTTGTATAGACACGGGTGATTTTACATGTTATATGCACTCATACTTCCATTTTGGACCAGCTCCACTACCCTGGTGACAAATATCACTTACTACATAATTTAACATAAAAACTTAATTTTAACCATGCTTTCCTATGTAAAAATAAAATGCCTGCCTTGGTACTCAAACTATGAACACCTACATCAAAGCCGGTACTCGAACCACTACACTATTTCATTGTAGAGATTTTAGCTGTATAGTTTTATTTAGCTGCTATGAGATGTTTAAGCAATGCCGAGCAGAGGGCCCTAATGTGCAGACCTACTCAGCTCTGCTTAAAATACCTTAGAATGGAAAAAAAGGAAATTTTATATACATGTATCAATACTCCTTGTCAGTCACAGTAAGGGCAATTGTAAGGGGACAAATAGGGACAGATTTTAAATATTGCGCTTACAAACTTAGCAAGTTGATAGAATAATATGTTTTGCATTAGCATGACTTTTCCGAAGGATGTGAAGTCTTAAACTCAAATGTTTGCCATTATTTATGACTCCAGTCCTCTGCTATTTGCCAGATAGGGACAGATATTTGGGGGAATACCATAAATATGAGGCAGCATACCTCAATTGTGCAGATTTTTGCCTCATATTTTTGGTTCATTTCTCATATGAATGTGGTTTTCTACCAGATCATTGGCAAATCACATAGGGTTTACTTCAGAAAAGAATGACAGACATTTACGTTTCAGACTTCATATCCTTCAGAAAATCTGTGCTAAATCAAAACCTGTTATTCTATCAACTTTACAAGTTTTTAAGAGGAATATTTAAAAAAATGTCCATATTTTTGGGCCTTTGCCCCCCCCCCCTATTTATGGTTTTGTCCAGATTTCTTGCTCTAAGAGGTTGAGAGGTATGTGAGGCAGACATCTGGACATTCTACCGTATGCCACTTTCACAATGCAGGATGTGTGTGACAGTACCTGTCGCACACCCCCTGCATTGCTAACTATCTACATAGCTGCTTTCAGTGTCTACGGACACTGAGAAGCACTTGGAAAGTACTGTATGGCACTTTGACAATGTAGGGTGTGTGTGACAGTACATTTATTTAATTATCTTCTATCTGTTTCAGTGTCCGCAGACACTATTTTACTATTATGTTTGCTTTCAGTGTCCGTGGATACTGAAATGCATTTAAAAAGTGCCGTATGGCAATTTGAGAATGCAGGGGGCATGTTAAATATGTGGGCATTACTTAAACGTGCCCCCTGCACTCAGTAGTGTTCGTGTTCGCTTAGCCTTAGCAGTAGCACACCTTCATGAATATGCAAGGTGCGCTGCTGTTAGGGCTATGCAGAAATGGACACGGTTCACTTCATGTAGGAATAGCACTAGTCCTGCACAGAGTTTATTGAATCCTGCAGAATGTCTTTTTATAAGTGAGCTTTAGTGTTCCCCTGCGTTCTTCTTTGTTTGCTAATATGCTGCACATGGATACGGGACTTACATTCCCACACTTGCACAGTACATCAGTGTAGCACAGAAGAAACAACAGAAAAAGAAAATCTCCATTGCTGTTTTTTCCTACTGAGATTTTACAGGGGACAGTGTAGAAAAACAAGGAAAATCAGGTACAGAATGTACCTCATTTTCATCATGTTTTGCTCTGTTCTCTGAGTATATGTTAATAGAAAGTCTGGCCACTCAATGGAACTTCAGTGGCGGGACGTTTTTCTACTAGTATATGCTTGATTTACAATGAGCATGCTGATTGGGCTGTCCAGTCAAGAGACTTGTTTTTGAATAGCAATGAGCCGTTATTGTATAACTATTGGTATTCGAGTGCTGCTGTTGCTCAGTAACAACAAACTTGAGTTTCTAACTTCATAACCTTCAGAAAATTAACACTAGGCAAACCTGTTATTCTGTCACCTTTACAAATGTGTAAGAGCAAAGTTTTAAATCTGTTCCTCATTTTGGGCCTTTGTTTCCCCAATGTTTTGTTTTATTTTATTTAAATTTTTTTACCAAGGTAGTGCACCCACAACTGATGAATTTCAGGGGAATGCATTCAGAACATTGAACACTCTGAATGTTGAATGCAGTAAAGTCAATGCTGTAACATTGAAACAAGGAATATTGACAGAGCACACAGATTAAATGCATGGGGGATACAGGGGACAAGCCCCCTCTACCCCCATGTAGAGGCTGCAGCCACCCACACCCCTAGAACTTATATGTACCAACTCCAAGATTGCAATACAGTAGGGAAAGGACAAAAAAAAAAATGTTCCCAGCTGTACTGTGATCTTGGACAGTAAATGCATGGGGGATACAGGGGACAAGCCCCCTCTACCCCCATGTAGAGGCTGCAGCCACCCACACCCCTAGAACTTATATGTACCAACTCCAAGATTGCAATACAGTAGGGAAAGGACAAAAAAAAAAAAAAAAAGATCCCAGCTGTACTGTGATCTTGGACAGTAAATGCATGGGGGATACAGGGGACAAGCCCCCTCTACCCCCATGTAGAGGCTGCAGCCACCCACACCCCTAGAACTTATATGTACCAACTCCAAGATTGCAATACAGTAGGGAAAGGACAAAAAAAAAAAAAAAGATCCCAGCTGTACTGTGATCTTGGACAGTAAATCACTCTGCTGTGTTTTTGATGTTCTTGTATCAACCTTATTGCATTCAACATTAATAGTGTTCAGCATTCTGAATGTATCCCATTTAATACACAGCCTAGCTGAAAAACTTTTACAGTTCTTACAAAAATGGTATTGTGACAGTAAAATAAAGACAGCTCTATTTTTTTAAGAAGTTATAAGCAGCGCAACATAATTGCAGGTAATACAGAAGAGACAAAAAGTGTTTTGGCTTTGTCCATGATTCCTTCACAAAAATGTTGAAAAGGCATGTTTTAATGTTATAAGAGTCAGTCACTTGAGATATGCACAGACAAATTAGTTGTAATTGCTTGGTGTATGTGTGGAAGACAATTATTAACTGCTGCGTGTTCATTATTCTGACATTATATGAATAATATAACTTGTGTGAAGCAACTTGGAATACTTTAATGTTTGGATATGGTTTGCTTATCAGGGAAAATGGCTAAGGCTTTCCTAGGTAACTAATGTATGAAATACAATGCAAAAATAAAACTGCTGTTGGTCATTATTCTGGCTTCCCAGGATCAATGTGATGTTTGCAAAGCTACTTTAAATACTTCAATGTGTGGGTACTGTTTGTGTTGAACAAAGTTGAAATTCATTACACAGTTATCATTTTCTCACAAGCAGGCATCTCAGGTACACACCAAAGTGGCTATAACTGCTGGATATAGATAGAAGCTTTTCTGTGAATGAAAAAAACGACCATCTTTTCTTTTGCTCAGTTTAAGCAGTCACCGATGTGGCTTTGCAAAACAATTACACATTTGTGTGAAGTAAAATGGAATGTTTTAATATTGTAACTATTGTTTGTTTGTTTATTTAAAACAATCTGGCATCTGAGGAGTACCCTCTAAAGTGGATTTAACTGATGTGTACAGAGACCATCTGAGGATACAAATGACTTACTCCCGCTGTTATTTGATAATGGTTAAAACAGTAGCCATTGACATGACAGAAGTTGCATCAAATAAGGTATTTGTTAAAGTCAATGTATAACAGTAGCATTAATATGATTTATGTGTGTGTGTCAGTGAGGTGCAGCATATTCAAGCGTAACAAGATAACCATAATGTCTTTCACTTTCCATCACATGCATCAGCTGTGCACACACTAACTGGCTGTCATTGGTGGTCTATCCAGAGCCAGATGTATGTGAAAGTAAGTGATCACCAACATGATGGCATAGTGAATAGTGTTATCATCTCACAGCGTACAGCTCTGGTTGAGTTCTTGGTTGCAGTTTCTCCTGTGTGGAATGTGCGTATTTTGTCTGTATTTATGTGTTTTTTTACATGTGGGCTATGGCTTCATGCAACACTCCAAATATGTGACACAGATGAACTGGTACAGTTTGCTTGTAGGTAAGAGTGTGTATTTACACATCCTGTCATAGACATGGCTCTGAATTTATCAGTAGATCATGTGGGGCTGTGAACAATATTGTCATTTTTTCATTAACTTTCCTAGCAGACTTTGGAAGTGTGCGCAGTGTGTCACTATAGCTTGTCTAGGGAATGTGTATTGTTTAGGAGCAACACTTTGGAATATATTACTCTGATCATTATTTTTCATTTTCCTCACAACCAAGTATCAGATGCATTTATAGGTGATTACTGGTGGTGGTGGTGGGGGGGTTAGGGAAAAGAAGGCATGAAGTTATTGTTCTTTCAACTTCATTTCAGTCTGACAACATAGTGGTACTCAGATGGTGGCTGCCATTCTAGGACTAAGACAGTATGCTGTATATATCTATATATATGTTTGACAGCAGCCATTTGTGATATATGACTGTGGCTATTTGAGCCTTCATCCTAGTTTAACAGCAAATGACTTCACAGAAAGTGACTATCTTTAATGGGGGGACAGGATAGGAAGGCAGGCACTATTCCCAGATCTGATTTGTGTGTCCTCACAACCTTTTGTCTTCTGAGTTTTTGTGAACTGTTATTTTATTAAACACAATTTTTTCATTCCTTGAAAGAAAAGCAAAAAATAACTGATATTTTTTTCCATGCTCGTAGTTTTCAGTCAGATTATCATTGGTTCAAAATGTTGGAAAATAACTTTAAAGTACACCTCAAAACATGTTCAACCAATGGCTCCTATTGGCCCCCAGACCATGGACTAATTTAATTATTTATTCCTCAATTATTACTGTGTACTCTTGATAAGTTAGGATGGGTTGAAAGGATTAACAAGAAAGTAAAGTAGAAGAGTAAGACTGAATTATTTCCTTAGTGTTTATTTTTGCTCAGGTCATTATTGGATGAAAAGGTTGGAAAAATATAAAATGCACCTCAGAACATATGTAACCTCCATGATTTCTTGGGGCCTAGGTGCCCCAGGACTCCTAACAGGTAAATAGGTATGTATCCCAGAGACTACCCTGTCTATGGAACAGGCTTCCCATCCATGTGAAGCAGAGTTCCTCCCTAACCCAATTCAAGTGCAACTTTGACAATTAGATGGGAAACTGGAAATTAATCCCTGGTGTGGCCCCACTGTCTCTAATGGACACAGGTAACCTGTAAATGGTTCATCTCCCAGGCCAATGCTTACACTTATCAAGGGTATAAGAACTTGTCAGAGATTTGGGATGCATGGTTAGGCTTAAAAAGGCCCTTGTGGTCATTTGCGTAGTAAACACCTATGAACCATGTAAAGTAAGCATTGGGCATGTTGACCATTGGCAGTGTAGGTCAGCCAGCTTATTGATGGATAATTCATGTTCACCAGTAGAAAAGTGTTGAGTTGGAATTTGTTTTGAAAAACAATTTATTTTTTGAAAGGGAATATATTCACCAAAGGACAGGAGTAGCTATGGGTGCAAAATATGCTCCATATTTTGCTAACATTGTTCTGGTAGCATGGGAAAAGGAAGTTATGTTCATCTCTGCTTTTTACAACTATATCCAAACCTATTTTAGATTTCTGGATGGCATCCTTATTTTATGAGGTGGGAGTGAACCACAACTGGATAACTTCATTACCCATTAAGGGAACTCCACTAAATTCTTAAGGTTTACATACAAAAAGGCCTTCAATAAGATACAATTTTTAGATGTCATCCTTTACAAAGACACTGAGAACATGAGGTACTGCTCCACCATCTTCAGGAAAGAAACATTTTTCAATGATTATTTATACTTTACAAGTTGTCACCCATATTTTCAGAAAGAAAATATTATTAAAGGTCAGTTAATATGACTTTCAAGGCTGATTACAGATGGCACTATATTTGGTGGTGAGGTGAAGAAGTTAATTGAAATGTCCATAGAAAGAGGTTAACCACAGACCCTCCTCAAACATTTAAATAGGTTAATTTTTCAAGGTAGCAAGGAAAAGTATGCCCCCATTTTGGGAACTCACCCGAAAGGTATATTTAACACTGTCACCCCTAGAAAACAGGATATTTTTAAAACTGTAGCAATGGTAATTCCCTACAACAGGGATGCCTTTAAAATCCAAAGAATTTTGACCTCCAGTTGGAACTTGATTTTTATCCAAGAAATGAAGAGGAGGTTAGGTGAAACACCTCATATGGTTTTAGTAGGGGTAAGAATGTAAAAGAATTGGTGGAGTTAAAACCACAAAGAACTATGACCGTTGTAGGTCTAAGATGGCAAAATGTTGGAGAGGTAAAACTTGCAGATTCATTAATGATGGATCTTATGTCAGTGTAAACAGTTACCACAGAACTATTAGTTGTCCTTGACATGTCAGTTGTGACACTCAGGGGACAGTGTATTTAGCCACCTGTCTGCTGTACATCATTTTATGTTGGTAAGATTAAGAGAAAATTGAAAGACAGAATTTGTGAACACATAAAAGACATTAAAAATAGGAAAGCCACTAATGCTTTATACAGACACTTAGTGGTTTGTGATAATTTTAATAAATGTCCTTTTGCCATTATAGACAGAGTAATTCTAAACCCCAGAGATGGTGACATTGAAAATCTCTTAGAATACAAAGAGTTATGTTGGCAAATTAGGTTAAATGTCAGCCAACCACCTGGGTTGAATGATAATCTTTTCTTTAAAAAATGTTTTAAAATTAGATCTTTTAATATTTGAAACATAAGATTTCTTAGATGGTTCAGTCTTTTAAAGTTTCATTTTGATCAATTTTTGGAATGATTATTATGATTATTATTATTTGTGTTTTTACAACTACATATCTTTATGCTAATGGATTTCATTAATTATTCAAAAGAGTTGTATTGTGACTTGCTTAATATTTATAATGTGCTCTGTGATTGATGTTTTTAAACTTTAAATAGCCATCCTACCTTGTTATTCAGTTCTACTCTGATGAAGTCTCATGTCTGAGTTAAGTAAGGGACGAAAGCACTTTGTAATAAATTGGAATGTTTGACAGTTTGTTTCCACCTGTTTTTTGCTGCCTCCCCTGGTTCTTAGTCTTGTTTGGACTGTAGAGCAGGAGTATCATGGTCTCCCTGCAGAAAGCTTTGCAGATTGTCTTTCAGACGTCCCACCCCTACAGTTGTGAAAATGCTCAAACCGGTTACCAATTCTGCATGGGATAACCCTGTTACTGTGGCACCTGTACCTATCAAACCAGACTTGGTCCTCTGACCTCACAAAATCGGAGCTGATGTTTGATGCCCTGAAGCATGACTTAACTGTGGTGGAGGTGGCCCTTAAAAGGGCTTCAGCCACATAAATTCCTGTATTCCTCCCCCTCTGACAAGCAGTCAAAGGCTATGGACAGATTTGAGAACTGATTTTGTATATCTTATACTTTTCTCTGAAGGCCATAAATTATATGTCATAGACAATCCATATCCTGTGAGAGCTTGTTGATTAAATGCAACAGTCACTAGACCAATCACCCACTGCATCATTAAAACAAAAATTTCATTCCAAGTTGGAAACTGTTCCCTCACTACTAAACACCAGGCTGAGACTGGCCAATAACTCAATTGAGGGTTGAGCCTGATGTGCAGGTGATGGAACTGCTATGCACAAAACATGCCTGTCTGCGGTTTAGTGACATTGGGTTAATAAATTGACTTTTTCCAAATTCATCCTTGCAGCCTCTTTAGCTAGTCTTGTGAAGTTTCAGACTCCACAAAATACATTTCAAGGATGCGGTGCAACAGATTAACACCAGATTTGGTATATGTATTTCCAGCAGCAACAGAATCAGATATTTGGAAGGAATCAAAGATTGCATGAAAACTTACAGAACAGTCACCCTTTCAGAGCTTGGGCTAATTGACAACCCCAGGAAAACTATGACCCTCCTTCTACTGGTAAACAGCAGCAGAATCCATGAGGTCTTACCCTGACTATCCCATTCTGGAACAAGTCAAAAGTCATCTGTACCACCACCTTATTATGCATCTGACTATCATGCAGGATAGTTATTGAAGGACAGTAACATTCAGACAGTGTATACCTGGCTCCACTCCTTCCCATTATCTGATATCCTACCCCCGTTAGAAAAGTATAGCAAGAAGGTTACCGTATTATTTCTTTTTTTTTTGTTACAGAAAAAACAAAGACCCATTACTGAGCTAACCAGCCTAAACAGTTTTATCCCAAAAGTTACCTTTTACCTGATCACTTCATCCTTTCATGACGCTGATGAAGACTTGATATACTCTTTGAACTTCTTACCTACATATAGAGGTAGCCAAAATGTCCAACATGGATTTATGCTTCCTGGTTAGAACCAACCTCTCACAGTTTGACTTTTCCAATGGTGTCCATTCAATCCTACTGTAGTGTTATATGTTTTACACCTTCATTATTGCTACTGGTGATTTCTATAAGCATATTGATAAAGCTGAATTTGAACAAAGGGGTGAGAGACACTTTATTATTCCTGAATATGAGCTGTAAGCCACTGCATAAACATGCTTTTCTCTTAACAGTACCATAAGAGGGTTTAATTACAAGACAGGGCTGTGAAGTAACCTCACAATAGAAAGGACTATCTTGATTTGGCAGTAGGCAAGTCCCAACTGAAGCTATGACAGTCAAGATAAATCCAGAAAGAAATCTCTGGAACAAACTTAAGGCCTGACAAGGTCAGTACCTGGTAAGTTAGTATTTCATAGAGCTTTCCTGCAGTGAATGTGTGATATGTTTGGTTCTCAGCAGATAGCTTTGCTTTCCTTTATCATCTGCTGCTAAAATACATCCATGACCATGGGTAATTCTTAAACATTTCAACATCCCTTGCCATTGCAGCTGAGTAATGATGATTTTCATAACATTTAAGCTGAATCTTGGGTGCTGCTTTTATTAGGATGTGTCTGTCATCAATGTTTTTGTTAGACTACACCACTATGGTTGTGGGCATGGTACCCAATTATAGGATGTCTTTATAATAACCCTGTACTTTTGTGGCTTTACACACTAGTTTGCATTATGTTGTTGCACAACAGTGTTATGCATTATAGGACAAAGATGGTTATGAGTGGGTATCCAATCATAACCAAATTGTTATGTGTTCAAGATATGGATATTAAAGAATTTGCATCAAACAGAGTGAAGCAGAGCTCAAGACAGGAATCTTGATATCAACTTTAAGAACACATAACTATTTATTATTTATTAATGATTTGTTTGGGTTTATTAACCAAGGTACAACGCTGATCCATACAGACCTGTTCAAAACTCAGCCTAGGAGTGCTGTCTCCTTAAGTGACTTGCTCAGAGTCACATAGCACTTCGTTATGATCTGAGAAACCTGATCATATTTCTTTGAAGTGCATGCAGCTTCAGCTGCTCCAGTTTACTACTAGTTACAGAAAAGACATATACGAAGGATTTATTTGCATTTTATTAGTAAACTTAGTCATTTTGCTATTCTAATATAGTAAACTTTTTTTTTTTTTTTTTTTACCTGAACTACCCTTAATTAACTCTGTTAATAATTATTTGATACAGTCTTTTCCGGCTTAGTGTAGTGGCCATCACTAAAGAAGAGCTAGTCAGTCTAGTGGGAGTAGACTAATTGCTGCCGTACCTAGTTAACTCAGCACCATTGGCTAGAATTTATAGCTGTTTTTCTTTGGTTCTCTTTTGTTCTTGCTTGATATATACTGTGCTCTCATTAGCTTCTTTGCTGTCCTGCCACTCCTTCCAGCAAGACTTCAGAGAGCTGAGCCTGTGACCACTGACTGAAAAGTTTAAAAGTGTTATGAACTTCACAAATACTTATGACCGTTTTTTTTTTTTTGCATTTTATTATTGTATTTAAAACCATTTTGCTACTCTGCTGATTTTAAACTACTTGTTTATCTGATTTACACCTAATTGCTTGATAACTTTTTCTGGCATAGTTTGGTGCCCGTCTTGAAGGGAACACTATTTGGTCTAGTGGGAGTAAACTAATTGCTGTTGTACGCAGCACCATTTGGCTTGAATATTTGGCTGCTTTTCAATGATTCTCTTTGATTCTTGCTTGTTATATACTGTGTTCAGCTGTGGTGAGTACTCTGTCACTGTAGGTGTAACTGAATTCTGGGTGGCTCATGTAGTTTCAGGTTTTCCTGTTGTCAGTACTACCTTCATAATTGTCTTGATTTAGCAGGTGACAGGAATTACTGTGCTCTGGGCAAAAGCAAACAGCATGTATTCTCTACTGGATGTTTAAGATGGTATGGTTATGAGAAAACAGTCTGGTATGCCATCTTGAAAACACTATTATACACATTTCTCTATCACTTCAGCATTATTATCCCCAAATGGTCTTATTGCAAAAGCACCACTGTAGTTCCCCCAGCCATTCTTTTATAATCACACCTGTAGTCCCTTTTACTCCAAATAGACTCCTTTTCAAACATCAGAACTAGGCATCATTGAGTGGCAGCACTCTCTTCCTCCCACCCTTCCACTGTTAGCCTTCTATCACTTGCTACCCCAAGGCAGTGTAAAATCTGTCTCATGCTCACTGATACACTGTTACTTAACTCTGTGGATGCCATCTGTAAGATCTGCAAATTCTTAACCAATCTGGAAGCATTAATCCCACACTACGTCTTGCAGTGAACATGACACGTTCACACTCCACACACTAATGGAACATCATTATACTAACAAAATACTACACTGCTGCTGTCAAAAAATCTCTCTCCAAGCCTTCTAGAGTTTTACGAGTAGGCATCAGTGTAAACTCTTTAATACACTTACGCTGCATACCTCCACATTATCCCAAACATCAACATGTCACTGATAGCAAACCACTCCCAAGTCTGGTAGGCACATGTCACATAACTAATATCCTAGTTACTTGAGAGTCAGTTGTTAAGCACAAATTACACATTCACCAGGTTGGATAAGGACAAGGTCTCACAGGGGCCACTATAGAAAACATAACTCGGACACTCATTGCCTTCTCTTCCACCAAGTAGGACTGTGAATGATTGTAGTCCATGTGAGGGTAAATGACCTGTCACAAAAACCTCTCAAGACCTTGCAGAAGAATATGTTGAAGCTTACCATGCTATCTTCATCTAAGGGTAAGATACTGGTTCTGAGTGGAATCCTCTCTTCACCTAGAATGAGATCTAGATGCAAGAAAAAGTTAATTGGATTCAACAGCTGGCTAATTTGCTGGTTTTATTTCAAGGATTTCTAGTCTGTATTATCTTGGGACAAAATGATCAACAGTCTGACTTGCTTTACAAAAGACAGTTAACATCTTTTGGTTCAAGGACTCACACATACTGGCCATAGCTCTTGCTGCCCCCATTATGCCTTTTTTAAGCGCAGTTCATCTAATGAATATTGCAGCCTGATAAGCACTACCAGAACCAAAGTGGATGTAATTAAGGTGTCTCTGCTCAATGCCAGGAGTCTTAACAATAAACCATCTGACCTCAAGGTCCTTCTGCATTTGAAACATATCCACGTATGCAGTTTTACAAAGTCATGGTTCAGATTCTTAGCGAGCACCCCTTCTATGCCTGCTTTTTTTTTTCCCTACCACACCTTCAGATCCACTAGTAGTGGAGGTGGAGTGTCAGTACTCATCAGTAAATATATTGGTAACCATTTCAAATGTCAGGCCCCACAAGGGTGAGTCCCAAAAAAGAAAGACTGAATAGCCAAAAAAATGATTTATATATATCCATTTGAGATGGCCATTTCACAGAATATTCCCTTTTCAATGAGTTAAGGTGATCTCAGAGTTGGTATATATAAGTTTGGGGAGTGGAGGGTTTGCTTGCTCCACATCAGGGGTAGTAGTGGGTTTGTCCCCCCTGAAAAAAAGTTTAAATAAGAAGAGCGATGTTTGAGATTTGCTGTTCTCCAGATTTTTTGGTCTGCCGCCCTCCCTCAGTATTTAAAATGCCAACATTTCAATAGGAAGCCAAAAACATCCCTTGAATATGGACACCCAGGGACACCATCCTCCCACCAGTGAGCTTATTGAATGATAGCTCATCATTTGAAAATCTAATTTCCAGTTCATAGCCTGCTATTGATTGTGTCCCATGGCTCCAGATGATGACATTACATTCCTGACATTCATACAGGATATTCCTATAAGCAATAGCTCTCTAATAAACTATCCTTCCATTGATTGGGACTTATACATTTCCAGTATTGACTGGATAAATAAAAGTTCCTGGGATCAGCTTGTCCTCAAACAAACTATTCTTGATGTTGTGCTGTCAAACATGGCACCTGTCTGCTCCAGTCCCATTGTTAGTCTTTCGTTAGTAAAGTCTGACAATAATCTGGTTACTTTCATCCTCAAAACTTCCACTACCTTGGGTACAATCACCACCTTCCCCAAGGCTGGAAAACCCTCAAAGGTTCATTACCATTAGAATCCAGGGTATGAATACCCTGCCCTACACAGATAGCCTTAATGTCCTATCTCTGTCCCATAAGTCACTGAGAGGTAATCTATGTCTAGCATATAAGGCATCCCTGGATCCAGCTCTTATGGATCTCTTTCACATTCACAACACAAACAGCACCAGAAACAATAGATCCAAGGACCTGAACTTTGTCTGCAACATAAGTCAAACTTGCTGGAGAGATCCATGTGTGTTCTTGAAGGATCTCCATGGTATAGAATAAGCTCTCCATCTATGTGAAGCAGATTTCATCCATGACCCTGATCAAAAGTAACCTTGATCATTGGATGATAAATTGCAAATTCACCCCTAGTCTGGCCCTCATGTCTCTGATGGACAGAGGTTGACAGTAAGTAAATTAACCCCCAACTAACATATCCCCCACACTTAAATGTGAGCTACCTCCTTAATAATATACCCCACCATGTAGGCATCTAAGGAACTCTGAAACAAAACTGAATTGGGTTACACAGCTAGGCTCATAAAGGTACTGGTGGTCATTAGTCTAGTATTAACTTCTGAACCAAAGTTTTCACAAAGGCCAACCTCATACAACTATATGACAACATCTCTAAATTCACTCATGTCAATTCCACACTAGATTCTGGTTTTGCAGCCAGTTACACAAGTAATTCTTATGCACTTTTAGATAAATGTATTGATCTAGAAGTCCCTGCCAAAATATGTAATGTTAAATTCAAAAGTAAACTGTCCTGGTGGTCTATCAAGATGAAGAAACTCCTAAAACTGCCTCATTGGGCTAGAAACCCGCAGCATCAAAACAGTATTAAACACTTCACTGGGAAACTGAAAGCAAATCTAAAGACCAGTAAAGCATCACACAAATTAAAAGAAGCAACTGAAGCACAGATTTATTATGTGAGGTCCTTCTTCAGTTACATAAAAAAAACTAAAGAATAACTCTGTTTTTCCCAAGCTTTTCCATAACTGTGCCTCCCACTCAAACCCAAAAGACATTGCAAACATACTTGCTAACAAGTTTGCAGCAGATTTCTCCCCTAAAACTACCATCCCCTTAAACTTTTTTTGTGGAAACCCCAATCATTATCACTAAGAAGCATGTTCTTAAAGTACTCTCAAAAAAACAAGAACAATTCCTCTATGGGCCCAGATGACATACTGGGTTGTCTAATAAATAGTGTTAAACATGCACTCATTGATTCTCTGCTTAAACTGTTTGATCTAAACCTTGCTACAGGCTATGTGCCTGAAGCCTGATACACTGTTTTATTAATGCACCTCAGTAAGGATGGACTGACCATGGACCCAGGAAACTATAGACCCATCAGCCTTATGGCTGTTATCGTAAAGCCATGGAGTGTACCATCGCCAACTTCATAAATCATGACGTCAAAAACCTGGTTAAGCTAGACCCACTGCAGTTTAGCTTTTTTAAGGGGCAGATACTGCCTGGTGAATCTTGGCAACTTATTTGAGAAGGTCACACAGGTGGTTGACCATGGTTACCTTGATAATGCCAAGACATTTGATGCAATACCACATGACGGAACTGTTTAAAAGATGATAGACTTAAACATAAATCCCCACGTGTTAAAATGGATAGCTAACTTTCATAAGTACAGAGAATGTACATTATCTAAGTAGGTGACACCTTCTCAGACCGAGAGGATGTGGCTAGTGGTGTTCCCTTGGATTTATGTAAGGTCCCTTTATGTTTCACATCTAGTTTTCAGACCTCCATACTGATCACCATGATCTCTGGTAAACAAAATTTGCTGATGACTGCAAGTTGGGAGTGGTTGTTAAATCCTCTTTGCAGCTTCAAAATGAACTAAATAAAGTCAGTTCCTGATGCATGCACTCAAAAAGACTCAAACTAAATACTAACAAATTCAGCGTCTTCCCATTCAGGAAGCAGAATTACTTTGCATACTACTGCATTGAAAACACCCAATAATCAGGAAACTGGGAACATTGGATGGTAGCTCTCTCTTTCTCCCACTCTCCTTTAATCATCACATGAAAATCTTAGGAAATTCTTCACTAAATTTTGCAACCAATTGACAGTGGCATTTCTTTTAAAACTGGGGAAGTCATTGCACCTCTGTATTCTGCCCTAATCAGACTTATTAATGAATATAATGCAACCCTGTGGTATGTAGCTGGCAAGATTTATTTTAAAAAAATCAAAAATACGGAATTTAATAACAAAAAGGCTGTCTGTTCTCAAAAACTTTTGCTAATAGAAGACACTGGTGTCCTTATCCTTGTACTCAGTGAGTTGTACACATTCCTGAGGGGAACTTGTGCCTAGCTTACTGTGCTCTTAGAGATCCAGTTGGTGTCAACCTCTTTTTCCTTGACAAGTCACATTGCACCTCCAACACCAAAATCAGAGCTCTAAACCTTAATTAATAAATAAAATTAGATGAAGAGAGTGGTTCATCATCCAGTGACTTCCTTGGTCTGAAATATACTCCCCCAGCATATCACACACTGAGATTCCAGTCATTCTTTAAACATAGCTTGGACAGTTGGATGCATGTCCCTTAACTTACAATAGGACTAACAGGCATCACCTCCCTTACAAATGGTGGTAGAGCCGGAGGGTTGGTATTGGTAAGGTGCACACAGCCTCTGATCTGACTTACCTTGTTTGACCATGAGTCTGAGTTGTTTTATATTTCAGAAAGCTGTAAAACACTTGGTGTTGCTACAAAGATGGTGGATAAAAGCTGAGTGTCCCCCTGATGGACTAACAGTTTTAAAAAATAAAAACCCTTCAATCTACCTTTCTGTATAACATTATGAAGTATTTTACAGATTTTAAAAGCTGTTTTACATTCCCACCTCTGTCCTCTGGTGGCTACCATGTATGCTGTAGCATGAGGCTAAAGCATAGCAGTTTTAAGCTATACATAACATAAAGGATTGTGATTGAGTCTCCAGTCATAACCAACTTTGTTATGCATTCATGGCATGGATGTCAAGAAATTGACCTCGAGATCAAAGCTTGAGTGGTGAGTCTTTGTGCTCCTATACTTTTTTTTTTTTCTATAACTGATAGTACTTGGCTGCATTCATTAAAAAGAATTATGATCAGTTATGTGTTCTCGGCATAGATGCAAAGTGTTTTACCAGCTCCCAAAGCCACCGAAAGCCAGTAGAACAGTTTAGCATTGTCAAACAGAGTGAAAGGGCTTTAAACATTGTTAGATAACTCATTCTGTCTCATTTTTTGTTTAGAAGTTGGCAGAGCAAAGTATCTAACAGTGGTTAAAGATATTTTATGTTCTGATACTCTCCCCTGTTAATTCCTAGAACAAGACCTGATCTTAAATGCACTTAAGACTTCAGAATGATGCTTAAAAAGCTTGCCTTTTCCCCATTTTAGACTGCAATTACCATGCTCCATGCACTCCAAATCTTCCTAAATACTGCAGGGGGGGTCTAGCTTAACCATGTTTTTCCTGATTTCGTAGCATACTCAATGTGTTTTTCCTGATTTCATAGCATACTCAATGTGTTTTTCCTGATTTCATAGCATACTCAATGTGTTTTTCCTGATTCCGTAGCATACTCAATGTGTTTTTCCTGATTTCATAGCATACTCAATGTGTTTTTCCTGATTTCGTAGCATACTCAATGTGTTTTTCCTGATTTCATAGCATACTCAATGTGTTTTTCCTGATTTCATAGCATACTCAATGTGTTTTTCCTGATTTCATAGCATACTCGATGTGTTTTTTCTGATTTCGTAGAATACTCAATGTTCTCCATGTACTGTATTACATTTCTTGCTACTTCATCTTCACAGCCACTCTTTTCACTCATATAGGTAAGGGGGTTTTCTACATACCTTTGAACACTTTGTCCCATATGCCCCTCTTTGTATGTCATAGCTTTCAACATCTATAGGTTCTGTACAACATGATTCTTTTGTCTGTGAATCATGAAAGTAGGTCTGAGCAGTCATGGTTGCATTCCAAGAGATCTCATGCACTTTTGTGAACTGCAAAGGTCATGGTTTCTGAGTTTTAATGCATACCAGCTCTATGGCATTTAGTACCATGTTAATGAATAGCACACTCAATTGTTATATCAGACTTACCAAAATAAACACTGTGTTCTTCAACTCTTGAAGAAATCCATTCCCCATCCACATTAGAATATCAGAAGATGGTTTCAATTGGGAAGTTCTTCTTATATTAAGGTGCTGCAATCACCATTAAAACAAAATTGCACAAGGACACTTAGACTTCATGACTTACACCTATATGATATGTTTTCTGAAAGTGTTACCCTTAAATATTACTAACTCATAAAATGATGATTCTGCATTTAGCTTCTTAATCATGTCCTTGTAATTTAAATTAAGCATTTTTACAAAAAATTGCAAAATGCTTTCTGTGGATCGGTCCTCGTAGATTTCTTCACATAAGCAACTAATGTGAATATTCTAAATGTTTTATCACAGACTGTTCACTTCCACTTAAAACTGCTTTGTAAGAGAATCTTATCATACAAATGTTCACTTTAATGATGCAGTTGTTACCTCTTCCAACATTTCTAGAACATTATATTTCAGTACGATCGGCTATCAAAGGTAATGTAGTTTGCTTCCCAAAAAAGTTGGTTTCCAGTTGTTAGCTCATCTGCTTCTAGCACTTCTGACATTCCACACTAATAATTAGTTGTCATTTTGTATTGCATGCTCTATTATCGGCAAAATTAACTTATAATTACTCAAGCTCTTTAACCAATATCACATGCCAATCTGTTTGTGTGAAGAGCAAGCAAAACTGTTTATTTCTACTCTCAAGCACCTGTATTCACGATGCAGTTTTATCCTGTCACCTTGGCAGCTCTCTTTCATAGATTAGATTCATAGATTAGTACTAGGCTAACTGCCCTTGCAAGCCATTTTAAGCCTAGCCAATTATCCCTTGTGAGACTCAAACCCTGCACCTTGTGTTTGTAAGGCAAACACCTTAACCATTAGGCCACCCTTTCAAGGGGGTTATTGATATTTTCAGTGAACTCCATCATTTAGTAGAATCACGTGGCACTCAATTCATTCCTTTAGTTTAAACCCCATGTAACTTTCCCACTAACAACATTTTAATGTTAAATATATTTCTGATTTAGTGATTATTCAAATACATATAATATTAAACATTAAGTCTTCAAATACAGATTGATAAACTTCATACGCATGGTACTTTTCAGGGATACATTTGCATTTTATTCAGTAGGAAACCAACTTCAACTTCACATGTGTGTGTATCTGTGTAAGAATGCTCCATTAATATTTGGCTGCTTTCTTTCTCCATAGAAGTGCACATGGAATACTTTTCTACAAGGAAATGTTTGTTTTGTTTTTGTTCCAGTTGTGCTTTGGTTCTTCTTTTGCAATGTACTTGGAACCATATAAATAGCAAAGCAACATGTATCCATTGGTTTTGCACCTTTCCACTAAAGAATAGTGTCATTTCTACTTAGTCACCAGTTTCTCTTTGGTTGCATCTGTAGATAGGGAAATGAAACAAATCACTACTGTTCACAAAATTTAGTTTATCAATAAAGTTGTACAGGTACAGCAGTGTGGATATGAAACTAAGTAGAAGACAACTGTGGTTATAAAATTTCAGAGAGGATATCCATCCATCCATACTTATCCTCTTTTTCCCATTTTGCACATGGGTTCGAGGTGTCACTTCAACAGTGACAGTCATCTCAAGCCAAGGTTTACACTGCCCGGTAGCTAGCCCTGCCACTGTAATTCATCTGTACCACTCACTAACAACTACAGCCAACTTAGAGTGTCTAATCCACCTATTGCATGTCTTTGGAATGTGGGAGAAAATCAGAGCACCTAGAGGAAACCCGCATGACCACAGGGAGGACAAGCAGACTCTGCACAGAAGGCACCCCAGCTGAGAATCGAACCAGTGAACCTCTTGCTGTCAGGCAACAGTGCTAACCCCTGTGGATATGTGGATGTATAAAAAATATTTGCATGTTTACTCTTTTAGTTTTAACTTGTGTATCATTGATTTTGTATTTTGTGCCAGGTTCTATAGTTTGTTTTCTTGTTACACTAATCTTTTCAGTTCTAATCAAGCAGAAACACAGCAAGGGGTTAAGCTGGTTTGGACTGGAGAGTTTTTGTATATGAGTATATGTGTGTTTTTATGATAAATGATAGAGTATTAAGCTATCACATCAGGACTTTAACATAATTATAATTAAAGAGAGCCAAGGCATGCCTTTATTTGTTTGTTTGTTTTTTCTTTTTGGTTTTAATCAGGACAAATGGCCCATTTTTCAAAAGAAACCCAAGGTGGCAGTCATGCTGACCAGGGGAAATCTGGCCAGGGCACCAGGGAAATTATCCTCCTCTTTCACTGGGAGGTGCAGTAGAGTGCTTCCTCGTGAATATATGAAGGGAATAATGTGATCACTAACATAGTGACGTGTGGAGGAGGTAGTGAGGTGACGTGCAAATGGAGTTCATTAAGTAACAAACTATAATGATCTGGAGCTGCAAAGTACTAGACTAGATGTACACTTAGTGTATTTCTTTTTTGAGTGTCAAGAAAGCACAAAAATGTGGTAGGGTTGTCATGAATACAGATGGTATAAACTCTGTGTACATTTGGTGTAGGCATTAGTGAATCTGGCCCTTTGTGTCTTAGTTTCAACAAAAGGCAGGCAGTGCACCATGGAAACATGAAGTCGTAAGTAATTTAAATCTACAGTTAAAATACAAACTAAACATTCAGAACAAAAGAAATAAAACAGGACATTGAAAGCTGTGTATAAGACTAGTGGGGCACTGTTCATAAAGGAAAAGAGAACTGATAATATAAAAAAAACATATGGACAGAGTATGAGAAGCCAGAGTTTCACTGTTAGTTCTCTGTCTCTCTTGATCATCTTATGCCATACACCACATCGGTAATGATTGCTTTCCAAGCACCCGTTGTTTCAGTAGTGGTTACAGTTTTGGATTGCTAGCCCAGCAGCCTATCCCTCCTCCTCCAGAGGGAATACCACATACTCACACACAGACTCACACCTAGAGCCAATTTAGAGTGCCCAATCTACTTACTGCATGTCTTTCAGGAAGGAAGGAGGAAATCGGAGCACCCAGAGAAAACCCATGTGAACACAGGAAGGACATGTCAACTCCAAATTGAAGGCACCCCAGCTAAGAATCGAACTGGAGAACCTCTTTGTGTGAGGGAACAATGCTAACTGCTGCACCACTGTGCCATCCTTCATTGTTAGTTAAAAATAAAATAAATAACCATTTGCCAAATTGGCTTGAAAATGAGAATTGGGACACTGTTTTTATTAAACTCAAGAAACAGCCTGCTTTTTTGTGGGGATAACAATCATTTGTTGAGTGACTGCCCAGAAACACTATGCTAAGTGTGGAAAATGGGGCATGAAAAGACATTTTGTGGCAAAAGGCACTGAATGTGGGAAGGTAATCCATTTTGGAATGACCATTAACATGAAGAGACCATGAAATGTTAGTGGAACATGTGCACGGGGACATTGAATATAATGAAAGAACAAATGTTAGGATGCTTTTGTTAACAGAGCAATCAACTAATTGCAATTACTTGAAGCTGAAAGCATGAGCAGAAGTAATTAGTTTGGTATTTTTCAAAGAAGAAACTTATAACTATTTGTAAGGTTAGGAGAAGGGGAAGAGTTGGCTAGAAGAGAAAAGCACTTTTAAAAAAAAAGAGTAAAGAAGCGAAAGGGGAAGAAGTACAAAATAAAAACCTGGGTAAAGTAAAGGGGTAGGTTACTGCTGATGAGTTTAAAAATTAACAGTATAAAAACTAATTTCAAGAGTTTGTCTATTAAGTCGTGTGCGAATATAAAATGGAACGTAATGTGTTTACTAGACACTCGATTTGTTTTGGAAGTAAAAAGAAATCAGTTTGAGAAATTATGGGGTAAAAAAGTAATAGGGATTATGGGGTATGATGTTGTGGAATAGCTGCCCTGATTAAGAAACATGGGATTAAAAGTAAGAGATGCATTAGTAGGGTGGTGCATTGGAGTAGCTTTAAAAGGAAGGAGTCTGTTATGGCTAATGCTGCTTTATAGAAATACAGTTATGACTGAAAGAGTGTAGTTGTTCAAAGATATTAAAAACTATATTGTCATAGATATTTCCTGTTGTAGTAAGGACTTAAATTGTAACTTCAGTGAACTACTGAATATGCAGAAGGTAAATTTAAGGAAGGAAAGGGAATTTACACATCAAAAAAGTGGGTTAGAAACAGAAATTGACTGCATGGCATATTTACAGATATGAAAAGATTTGTAAAGTGGAAGCATAAATGTGCATTTTTCAGATCATTGTGCTATTATGGTGATGGTAGGGAAGATGAGGCAACTGGGATAAGTTAAGGGGTTAAACATTTTTTTCAAGAATGAAAGGTGAGACAGAGTATGAAGCAGGTAGACAAGTTTCTTTGGTTTACTCATGTCTATATGAGAGATTTTTCATTTATTATAGGAGGAATAGGTGGATAAGGTTTAAGAAAAAGTATAAAAAGGATAATTTAGAGATGGGAAGGGAACATAGGAAAGTAGGAACAATACTATGTAAGCAGTCACAGGAACCATAAGGTGCCTAGTCATATACATATTTAAGAAAACACATTTAAAAGCTTTTGATATCATTTACAAGTCCGTGATAGTGCTGACCTCCCAGATCAAGCAGGGCCACACATGATAACCCCGGTAAAAAATTGTGCCTACCTATCCAGTCACCAACACTAGCTTTAAAGGTAGCCAAAGCAATACTGTGCATGACCTCTAGTGGTAACTTATTCCATAGACTGAGTGCACATTGACTTAGGATCCTATAACTCCAGTTAGACTTCTATATTTGTTTTTTTATAGATTTAGATCCTCAGTACTAGTACTTACAGGTCCACTGGCTTTGCAAAGAATAGGTCGTCAAATAGAAAAGAGTTGTTCATGGCTCAAAAAGTAAGACATTGGTCACATCAGAGTAGCTGGTAGGCTCTTAAGTATAACAAAAGGTCTGTTGCTATATTGTTATAGTTAAAAGATGTAAATTTGAGAGAGAAATAATATAAAGAGTGATTTACATTATAATATAAAATAACAGTACAAGAAGGCTGTAGAAGTGTGGGCTGTGGGTTTTAAATTAGAAGATTAATGTAAAGGGGAGGGAAATAATGGATATGATTGTATATGAGAAATATTAAGAGGAAAGAGAAAAGGAAATAACTGTTTTTGACAAAGAATGTAAGAAGTAAGGAGGTATTTATTATAAAAGTACTAGATGACAAGGGGAATATAAAGCAAATGCAGGAGGGGATTATGGAAGCAGTAGAGAGGTATGTGGGGAAACTGTACATGGAGGGTAAGGTGAAAGCAGTTCAGGGCTGACAGGCTAAGTCATTTTCCAAACAGTAGGAGGAAATTTATTTATTTATTTACATTTGTTGACTGGGAGAGTCCAACTGGATACATGTCCATTTTCAGAGGAGGCCCGGGGAGAAAAGCTCCACAGATTAAGAACAAACAAGTGTGAGATTTCTACATAGCAAGCAAGTATTCGTAGGAAAACACATGATTTAACAAGATTCCATAGTTTTAAAGTTACAAAGTACAATATTCAGTGGTAGTCGCAAGTTTTAACAAAATTCCATAGTTTTAAGTTAAAGCAGTACTTTGAATGTACTGGTTTCCAGTAATAACACTGACTGAGACAAATGTAAGTAAAAGGGCGTTGGTACTGGATGTTAGGGTTAGTTTTGTAAGATGTGGTTGGGTTTAAAGTTGGAATGTGTATAATTGCTGACTGTTGGTGTGGGTGTTCGCAGGTGAGGCACTATAAGGAGGAGTCATTATGATTCTTGAAGGGAAAGAAGTAAAAGGGAGCATGAGAGTGGGTCAGAGGGTGTGTATGATATGGGTCAACTTGGTGGGTAGGAAGGGCATAGCCATGTGAGTGTTAGGTGTTCTTTTAGTAGCTTTTTGAATGTAACCATTGAGTTGGGTGAGGTAATAGCAGAAGGTAATGAGATCTGAATTTTACAGATGTAGTTAGGGAAGAGGGAGTCACATGCTGTGTTATTGCTTTTGGTCATCTTGATTAGTCTTTTATCACTAGAGCAAAGTTGTCTGGTATTAGTTTGCAGTAGTTAAGTAGATTAGATGATGTTGTTTTTTTTCAGGAAGTAGTAGAAGTTTATTGGCGAATGAAATCTGATGAATTCCCAAATCTCCTCCTAGCAGTTTACTATGAGTGTCTGGAGAAATGATAGTCCCATCTCTGCACGCAATATTGATTGTGTTGGGGATTTTGATGGATTTTTTTTTATTTAAATAGCAACAGTTTGGTCTTTTTGAGATTAAGTAATAGGTTTTTGTTAAGAAACCAGGTTTCTGTAATTTGGAAGGCTTTTTAAGTAATGGAGAGGAGTTTGTGTGGGTCATTGGCTGAGCAGACTAATGTTGAGTCGTCAGCATATTGTATAACATTTGCAACTTGACATATGCTGTGGAGATCATTAATGAAGATGGAGAATAGAAGGGGTCCCAGAATAGACCCTTGTGGGACTCCTGTGGTAATAGGCAAAAGTGAGGATAGGTTGTTGTCCCATCGAACTGCTGGTCTACCATGTAGATAGTTTTAGAACCAGGCTAGTGCATGATCACTAAGGCCAAGATTAGTAAGGGAGCGGAGTAGTTTGGGATGGTTGACTTTTGACAGGTCCAAGAATATGGCAGATGTTAGTTTACCTAAGTGGCTGTTTTGGTTGATTAGATTTGTAAAGGAAATAAGGGCTGTGGTTGTACTGTGGGTAGGGTGGAATCCATGCTGGGTAGGAGAGAGAAGTTGGTTATTAAGTAGGTATGGCATAAATTGGTAATGTATACATTTTTGAAGAAGTTTTGCTAGTGGGGACAGGATGGCAACAGGACGATAGTTGATGAGGTCAATGGATGTTCCACCTTTATGTAAAAGGATAATGTAGGAGGTTTTTCAGATAGGTGGGATGGTGCTTTCTGATATAGATCTGTTAAGTAGAATAGAGATTGGGTAGGCAAGTTCATTAGCAGCCCACTGGAGGTATTCTGCTGGGACGCCATCTGCTGCTCGGGTAGTAGGCTTAAGTTTGGATAGTAAATGTTTGACATAATTGGTAGGAATGGGTTGGAATTGGAAGGTAGTTTGGGGACTGACTGCAGGTTTGGGGATATTGGTAGTAGTAGTAGAGAGTTGTTGAACTAGTTTAGAGATGGTTTCTATGAAGTATTTGTTGAATGATTCAGGTATATTGGTGATTTCACCTGTGGAGGTTGGCGATGGGGTGGAGAGTTTGCTGGCGTGAAGTAGTTTGTTTATTCCTGCTCAGAATTTTGTGGGGTTGTTTTGGTGCCTGTTTTGCAGATGTAGGGAATAATTCTTTTTATCCTGGAGAATAGTTTTTTTTTTGTTTTGTTTCTAAGTTTTTGAAATTGTTCTCTAGTGATGCCAAGCTCTAATCCTTTGAGAAATCTTATTTTTAGTCTCTTTGGTGATCCAGGGGGCAGTATTCATTTTGTGTTTTGTGGTACAAAATGAGGCATTGGCATGTAGGATTTTTAGGAAAGTGTTGTTGAATTTGATTACAGCTTCTTATAAGGGTACTTTTTTAGTATGTTCCAATTATGGTATTTTAGTTTGAGTTTGAATTTGTTTGGGTCAAAGTTATTTTTGTTCCAGGTAGTTTGTATTAGTGGGGTAGGGTTGGCATGGATTTTATATTTTAGTAAAAAGGTGGGTTGGTGGTCACTAAGGGTGTCTGGAAGGACTCCTGCTTGGTATGGAGTACTCGTCTTATTTATTAAGATCCAGTCTAGGAGACTTTCTTTGATTTTAGCATTTACTAGCCTAGTGCAAGATTGAATGACTTGGGAGAAACTGTAGAGATTAATATGGTTGGTGGGGTTAGTGGTTGAGCAAGTGTTCCAGTCGATATTAAAGTCACCTAGGATGATGGTTTCTTGTGGAGGATTTTGATTAACCCAGTGTATGAGGCATTCAAGGGAGGACATGTTATGTAAGAGAATCACTGTACATGAGATGTACGACATTTTGAAAAAAAGTAGTTGCCCAAACAGTGCCAAGGAGTTATTTGATATATGAATTGGAAGAAGGATGGAAAAGGTGTTTTTGTGTAAAAATTGAATGCTGGAGAAAGGAGTAGGGGATGAGAAAGTGGAACCATTACTCTAAAAATTTATTTAGAAAGCAGTGCAGAAAAGAATTTAAATAATTGGAGAGCCATAGTGTTTTGTAATGTTCATTACAAAATTGTAATGGAAGTTATACAGAAAGTAAATTTTTAGGGTTATGAAGGGCATTATTAGGAAAGGGAATGTGTGCTGAGGCTAGGAGAGATGTAAAGAGCACATTACAGTTAATAAAGTGAATAGCAGATTCCTTGATAAAGAGAAGGAAATGAAGAGGGTAAGGGTGTGTAATGTTAAAAAGTTGGCAGTATGAGGTACTGTTACACCATCTGACATCTTGCTTCTCGGGTGGCTGTCCCTTTTGCTCCACTCTATCTACGCCTCTGGAATATGGGTTTAAGGCAGGTTTGTCCAGTGGACAATATTTTTGTTAGTGCCAGATAGGAGATAGTAGTGGGGGTAGGATTGTTGACAGCTTTATCTCATGATAATGGTTTGAATTTGATGTCTAATCATAGGATTTAGATTAAACTAATACTATAAGAAATATAAACAAAATATAAGGTATGTGGAATTAATCATCACTAAGGAAAATGATAATGTGGTGGGTGAAAAAAGTGAAGATACAAGGGGTCAATTTTACTGAAATAGAAATTAAGTCTAGAGGAATTCATATGGAGAATAAGGAAATAGTGATAAAGAAGGCAGAGAAACTAAATGAGTTACTAAAATGATGAGGGTATTTAAGGTGTCATTTAAAAATGTATATCTTATGATGATGTAGCTAGAGAAACTTTATAAATTATTTATGTGGGTTTATATTCTGCCTGAAATGTGGTGAAATAGATTGCACTGATATATGGACATGTCTGCATTTTCAAGGGCCACAACTGAATATGGTGAAGTGGGATATTATTGAAAATAATTGATCATTTCTCCAAATGATGTGGATATTCTACAAAAGGGCCTTACACAAACATATGCTTGGTGCCAGAGCCATGGGGTCAAGCTTAATGCCAAAAAATGTATAGTTATCCCCTTTGGGAAAAAAACATGTACCCATGAATTACCACATAGTTGGCAGTACACTGAACACCGAAAGTGTGATAACAGACTTAGAGACACAGGTGGACAGTGGTCTCACCTTCGATAACCACATCACCACGACAGTCAGGAAATCCTTCTATGTGGTGCACCTCATCACTAAGGGCTTTTCATCCAGTAAAAAGGAGGTAATTGTCCCACTGTACTCATCTCTCATTAGACCCATTATAGAGTACAATGCCCCGTTTGTTATGTAAGCTCACAAGACATCTGCAACAGCTGGGAAGGCTGCAGAAATACCTCACTAAAAGAATCACAAGCCTAAAGCAGATGTCCTATGCTGACCATCTAAAAAAACTCCAGCTATACTCTGTGGCATATCGTCTACTCGGAGGCGATCTCTGCTTAACATGCAAGGCCATGTCAAACCCTGAGCTGTTGGACATGCTACACTTAAAGAAATCCCAATCCCTCAGAGCCACACGCTCCAGGGATCTAAACCTTGTCATCACAATGAACAAAGCATGCTGGAGGGATAGGTTCCTATGCCAAACACTTCCCATACTCTGGAATAGACTGCCCATACATGTCAAGCAGAGCGCCTCCTTGGCCCTCTTCAAAAAGAACCATGATGACTGGAAGGGTGATAGGAAATTCACCCTGGGGATCATGTGAGTCACCCTGCTAGACAGGGGTCCAGGGAAGTAAATATTCTGGGAAGAAATATCCAGGGAATTGTTATGGCTAGGCTTGTAGAGGCCCTAGGGCCGATAGCCTAGTACCAACCTATGACCCTATGAATCTATAATGAGTCATGATGATGAGTCAATAAAAGGAGATATAGTTATGGGTTTGCCTGTACCAACTCCTTGCTGCAGTTACAATCACACCCAGACTACTGACAGCCTTTGAAATAATTTAAGGGGCTATACTGTTAATTGCAGCTGATAAAATGATCATTGACATTCAAGTTCAGCAACAGAGGCTGAGTAATTACACAAGTTTCTTGCAGAGATTAATTGCCATGGCTTATTCTGTGGCAGTCACCCTCCTTATAGTGTGCACTTTGGGCAGCTGCCCCCTTTGATTAAACTTAGCTACGTGTTTGAAGTTAAGAAAAGAAGAGAGAGGATGTAGAAAGTGGATGTAATATTAATATAGTAAGGAAAAATGTGAGCTGTAGAAGATAAATTTAGAAAAGCTTGAGAATAAAGGGAAGGACTTGTATAACAGGCGCATACTTACTAAGATGCTTGGAAAGAAGCATGGTCTGAAAAAGAGGCTAAGAAAATGCAGGAAACAGACTAACAACTAGATAAAAATAGTGTCTGTACAAACACTGATCCAAGCAAATATCTATACTAAGAATACAAACCAAAGATTATTCAAACCAAGGTTAAACACTAAGCTCTTAAAATGACAAAACACCGCTAAGAGTAGCAAACATCAAACTTAAATTAACTCATGGGTATTCATGAAACACTACTGATTAAATACCAAATAAATATATTAAACATGACCATCAATTATAATAAAAGTATTAGATGTAATAAATATAGTCAGTAAATAAATAAATTATAACTTGGCAGCATGTTTTTTTTTGTTTTTTTTTTTTTTTAAACTGGGACTGTTGAAATATGCTCATTCAACCCAGGATGGGATGCAGCATCCAAACAAATTTTCCATAGCAGTTCCTGATATTCTAAGGTATTGTCTGTTTGACTGCCCCAGGATCAGATGGAACTAATTCTAAAATACCAAATAAAACCTTAGTAATCCCTTTACATGTTAAAGCATGTCTATATGGGGCATTATGGATCTTCTTTTTATCTATATCGTAACAATCTTCATAAATTATTCTACTGAAAACCCTCTCCGTCTTTCCTACATAAAACAGGAACAAACTGAACAGATTGCCATGTAGACCGCTCCTTTACTGATATACTTCCCATTTTAAACTAAATAACATAGGAACCACTGGAAAGTTTCAAATTTACCTTGTCATTGTCATTAATAGAAGAACTACATTTAGAAAACTTACATTTTAGTACCTGTAAGTACCCTTTTTATGATTTTACCTTGTTTTTATTTTCCATCTCAAGTAGATTTTTTCCAAAAATAAATTCCCTGTTTTGTATACAAACATGGGTTTCTCTCCAATAAGTTCTAAATGTGGGTCACAAATACTTAGGATATTCCATTTTTTTTAATTATGCCTTCAGTATCTTTAGTATTAGCGTTATATTATAATACCAGTGTCCCATTAAAGATATAATTCGTACCTGTGTTGTTTTGAGTACCATCTCCATTATTCCCGTTTGCACCCACCTTTCCTTCATTAAATCTACTATACACCTCTATTATTTCAATTGTCTGTCTCTACTTGAATGCTGTATAGCTTTGAGCAACTCACAAAACCACTTCAAAGAGCTCAGGCCAGTATATAAAGACACTAGTATTTAAAGTGTCTATCCTTGTTACAAAATGAATAAATTATGTAAATAAATAAATAGATAGATATTGGTATCTTTTGCTGTAGTCCATAAAATTCCTGAATGACATGATGTAGGACTGTGGTAGTGATATACATGTGCTCTGCATAGTGCTACAGTGCAAATTCTGAAGAATTAAATGCCTAGTCTATGAAATCTGGCACAGGAATACAGCCAATGTTATGTGCCATCTGTACATTCACAATACTGGATAACCAGCTTATATTATTCTGAACCTGGCTATCTGGGTGCAACTTATAAGAAATAAGGGGGTACAGTGCCACAGCAATTCAGCTGTATGGAAATTAGCTACAAAAGCTGTTTTTTTTTCTAACACAGTTCTCAAGATATGGTATGTATATTGACTTTGTAAAGACAGGAAAGGAATAAAGCTCATATTGCCACATAATGAAAGAAGCTAGCAACATAGTTCCTTTGAACCAGTAAGGGTAACTACCCCATCAGAGTGAAAGGAACAGTGCCATATCTGGGAGCACTTTCAGTTGTATGCCATGAAATCATGTCAGACAATTGGCCCAAGAACTAAATTACTCCACTTTCAAAGAAAATGGCATCCTCATTAGCATCCACTATTCCATACATTTTTATATATCTCAGTAATGTTCCTTATACACCAGTTGGTAGATATGTTTTTTTATGAATAACCCCATCATACCATGCTGACTATTCCATACAGAAGTGAAGTATAAGGAACTTACATCTCAGTGTCTTCTGTTTTTCTTTTTTGTACAACAGGATATTTCCCCTGCTGTAATACTCTACTGACATACATATGCACAGACTCAGATGTGTGAGAGTACCCCCCCCCCCACACACACACACACTAATGAAAAATTATATTCAAACTGGAACTTTTTTTTTTTTGTACTTAGATAAGGTAATCTGTATTTGAAAAGACCATGTTAATATTTTCTTAATTCCTCCTTGTAGCTCTTCCATTCTCTTAATTAAATTCTGTCATCCTGAATCTGAATTGAAAATGATTCATTAGTGGCCCTTAGGTTAAAATGTAAAAAATAAATACGCAAATAATGTAATTTCCCACAGCACACCATAGTACTGTATGGACAGGGAATATTGAGACAGCTGTTGCTATTTTGCATTTCAGTGTTGCTACAGCTCATCTCTCAGTACACAATCAGCAGTGAAAACTATTACAAAAATGTTTTTTTCATTTCATGAGTTACAATCTGTGAAATACGGAAGCACAGATCTGTTCAGGAAGATAAGCTGAGAATGACCACTGTTTCTAAGAATCTTATTGAATATCATAAAAAAATGGCATCTGTTGAGCATACTGATTTTTGGATACCACAATGATATCTTTTGATTCATAGTACTATGTCATGACAGCTTAAATCATCATTCACATTACATTAAAATATTGCACTATTATCTTTTAAGTCAGTTTTGTGAGCTGTGTTTGCTCTATCTGAAGGTAAAGCTATTAAGGCTTCTTTTATAGTCTGTAGTCTTTTTTGGTTTCTCTTCTGGTCCTAGGTGTTCTGACTGGGCTCTCATTTTATTGCATTTTGGCAAGCTGTTTTCAGAATATGAAGCTACAGCTGTAAATTGATTTAGGTTTTGCAGTATCCATTGTTATTTCTCTGAGCTCTTAAATGGATTATCAGCATTGCTCATGTAAATATACATTGTAGTCTCTTTTCAAACGTAAAACAAAAGCCAGCTTTGGTCAGTTGTGTGAGTTGTAATCGAACCTTGTGGTAATTAACCCAGCCCTCTGGTATTTTACATTACACAAGGAGTCAGAAATGTTCATCTTGGAACTGCTGGAAGCTTAAAAACAGAACATTTAGACTACATTTTGTATTCAGGGAAGTACATTTAAAATTCATTTAAAATATTGCACTTTACTCACCTATTAAATCATTTTTTGTGTTGTTTACTCTTTATCTAAATTTAAAGCTATTAATTTAAGGCATTGTTATAGTCTGTAGTGCTTTTTGGTTTCTGTGCTGGGCTTAGGTGTTCTGAATGGGGCCTTGTTTTACTGCATTTTTACTAGCTCACTTTTGAATTTGTTCCCATCTACCCTATTCCAGTTGTGCTTTTCCACTTGGAGGCTTTTGAGCTGCCAGCCCGTAGTGTATATAAGGTCTTGGAAGCTCCTCCCAGTCTCAACTTCTGTATACTTGGCCCTAGAAGCTCTGCCCAGTCTTATCTCCTCTGCTAATCTTACTGGTTACTGACAGATGAAACTGGGAGGGCCCTTCCTTAGACTGTTGGTGTACTTTGAAATTGCCTAAGAGTGTGTATTTCTCATTACTGGCTTGTCTGCCTTTGAATCAACTTGTAACTATTTAAACAGCGTTAGACTTGTTTCTGGTACCTTTTCACTTTTGGCTAACTAAAGTGTGTTTTTACATTAAGAAGACTGGGACAGCAGTTCTACTGGGAGTAGAAAGGTAGCCTGGTAGTTCCAAGTTGGAAAACACACAGGGAGACTTTTTACGAACCTAGTTTTTAGTGTCTGTCTGTACTCGATAACTACTTTTGCTGTGCTTTTACATTAAGAAATTCCAGGATCATTTTCTTGTGGCAGATGGTGTTTACCTGGTATCTCTTGATTTGCCAAGCACTCCAGAGAGCTCAAGGTGTAGTTGTCCTTTGACCAGAGGCCACAGAAGTTAGTTTTCACCTTTTTTTAGTCTGCTATGAATTAGGAGTGTTTTCATTGAGCTGTTCACCATGCAGTGCCCTGTACAGTAGCAAACCTATGCAGCTAGTACTTAGAACTTTAACCTGCATTCCAGAAAGACTTTGCATGGAGCTAAGCTTAGGGCATCTAGTTAGTGCATCAGACAGCACTATCTAATATCTAACCTTAATCCTAGACACCACTCAGGTGATCCTGTGTAAAACCAAGTCACTAAACAATAATGGCTCAACTCTAATACAGGTCCTGACAATATGGCTTTGCAATTTCCTAATATCTCTGTGGCCAGATTGGTAGATATGGGAATCCTGAGATAATGTAGCAATTGTCTCTTGTACTCAAACTACATTTTATTCCTTAAAGAGACTAGCACAGTATGTGACAGATGTACATACATAGCCTCCATGGAGGCAAATATCTCACAAACAAGGTTGAGAAAGACACACCAACACACACTACATTCTTTGCATTTAGCATTTGCCACACACATAGATGTTCTTATGCTGAGGCACTTAACAGAAAGCTCTCCAAACCTCAAAGATGTCCTAAACCATCAAATGGCAATACCTATCTTCAGCAATCACTAAAGCACACACCAAAAGCAACACCTAACACCACACATAAGCCTAAATCCAATGCTCCCCCAAGAACAAAGCCTATAAGACAAGCAAACACTTTAATACTTTTGTCATAGTAGATTCTGTTGTATGACACACAGATGCCCCGATCACCAGTATGGACAAGGAGAAAATAATGGTCGATTGCCTATCTGGACCTAGTATCTGCAATATCACATCCAGTCAAGTCACTGCACCGCAGATACCAGTATGATTCTGTCAAAGTTCTTGTTGGTGTAAATGATCTGAGACATGCCTCACTGGACTATATGATAACAGACATTATGGACATTTCTGAATATGTGCATTGAGCAGCATTCTACCTTCACCAATAATTATACAACAGCATGAACAGAAAAGGATTGATTTTAATAATTGGCTTACTTTCTGGTGTCACTCCAGGGGAATCCAATTTCTGACACCATGGGAGGACATTCTTAACAGACCACATTTCTTTGTCAAGGGTGGTCTGTATCTGAACCCCCCCCCCCGGGCTTTCAGATATTGGCTAAAATTTTATCCCTTAGAGCCCCTTTTTAGGCAATGTCAAAAATGTCAAAACTACCAGCATAGCAAAAAAAAAAGCTCAAAGCAAATTTAACGTATTATTGCTAAAGGCTAGGAGCCTAAACAAGAAACTCCATACCCTACAACCTCTCCTCACTTTGGAGAATTTAGACTTCTGTGCTGTTAATGAGACATGGGCTAAATTCAAATAAAGTTTGCTGCTAGTGGAAGGCTACACTGCTTTCCACAGATTTAGACCAACAGCAACACAGACAAAGGCTAAAGGTAGATATGTCTAGATCTGCATACTAACACATACAACTCCAGTTTGGTTTATAGGACAATGCCCTGGAGTTCATCGACATCCGTGTATCCATAGACAAGGTTCCTTACCATGTCCTAGCAAGCTACAGGTTGCCCTGTATGACCCATGAGACTCACAACTCTTATCTGGACCTACTAGAGTCGCTCACCATCTGACCAAAGACCCTATTCAAGGGAGAGTTTCACTACCCCTCCATAGACTAAGAAATATACACTACCTCTAACTCACAGGCACAGTGTTTCCTGGACATAATCAACACAAGCACCCTGAACCAGATAGTGCGCACTCCAGCCAGGGGATCAAACATATTGAACCTAGTACTCACCAACATAGGAGAGTATTGTACCCCCCCCCCTCAGATGTCATCATTAGTGACCAGAAAGCTGTCTCCCTCAAAATAAAAATCAACACATTAAATCCAACTAAACCCATAACAAATAGGAGCTATTCTAAAGCAAACTACATCCTATTAAATGACAGTTTGTTAGAATTCATGGCTCTTCCGATACCTGAGAACACCCCTATCTATGCAAAATTATTCACAAAGATCTTGTACAAACATGTAAATGGCTGCACTGAAGCTGACATACCTATCAGAAGTAAGCCCAGATAGACAAACCCCAATGGTGGAATCCTTACCTTAACAGTGTTAAAAAAAAAAAAAAACATGGACAAAATCAGAAAAAGCAACTCTTATAGAGACAAGAGATCTCTGAGTCAACTAAACAATAAAGTAAGATTTCTAATAAAAGTCCAGCAAAGCCAATTATGAGGTCAGGATAGCCTCCCAGGCTAAAGGCAGTTACAAAGCCTTTTTCAGGCATGTCAAGAACCTTAACAGTAATTCTTAGCTGTGTACAGAACTGGTGGTAAATGGCAAACCTTCACTGACCAGGCTAACATGACATAGCGAATCTGCTGGCTGATGAACATAGCTCTAACTTCAATCCCTCCTCCTCCCAATCCCCTCCAGTTATCAACAGGGAGTAGATCCTGGTGGCACTGACTAAGTCCAAAAACACTGCTTCAGTAGGGCCTGGAAACATCACTGGTTGGCCCCTAAATAGCCTAAAACATGAACTAGCAGCACTACCAGGCACTCCTCAATTATATCCTCAAAACTGGTTATATGCCAGATGAATGGAGGTCCACAACGTTCATCTCTATTCATACGGCTTGGACCATCAACCAACCCCTAGGATCTAAACACCAATCAGTCAGACAAGTCTAATATGCAAAGCCATAGAACAAGTTATCATAGAAGTGATCAACAAGAAAATTGCCAACCTATAGACACTGGACTCATTCCAGTTTGGCTTTGTTAAGGGAAGGTCTTGCCTACTCAACCTGACAGACTTCTTTAAGAGGTTCACCGAGGCTACAAGTGAGGGAAAAACAGTTCATACCATCTCCCTTGACCTGGCCAAGGCTTTTGATACAATACCCACTCAGGCATTTTGAGAAACTCTTAGAACAAGGCATAAATCCCTACATACCTCACTGGACAGCTGACTTGCTCACTGATAAGGACCCAATAGGTCAGGATTGGTGAGATCACCTCTACCACTAGACCGGTCATGAACAGAGTTCCCCAGGGCTCTGTTTTGGGCCTACTCCTGTTTGGCATCTTCTATACAGTAATCAAGGATAGTATCAAAGGCCTGTGGCTCACCAAGTTTGCAGATTACTATAAATTGGGAACTGTCATAGTCTCCCATGACACCAACATCCTATAAGAGGGTCTAACACAAACCACAGATTAAAACTCAACACAAAGAAATGCATTATAGTGCCCTTTGAGAAATCATTTGCCCAAGCTAATTACTCCATTGATAAAACACACCTAAGAGTTGACCAGATAGAGATCTGGGATCATATGTCAGAACTAATCTGGTCTTCCACCAACACGTAGCCAAGACAAAAAGAAAATCATTCAATGTCATCCAACTCTTAAACAAGGGTATGGCATCCAGGTCCCAGGAAGTTATAGTCCCACTCAACACAGCCCTTATCAGACCCTTCGTTGAGTACAATGCCCCCTTTGGCACAAAACTAGCCAAGCACTTCAGCAGTTGAAACGCCCTCAAAGTTTCCTCACCAGGTGGATCCATGATAAGAATACCCTGTCTTACATAGATTGCATTAAGGCCTTATCTCTCTACTGAGTCTGCTGCAGGTTACTGAGAGGCACTCTATGCCTAACATATAAGGCATCCTCAGATCCAGCCATGATAGATCTGTTCCATGTCTGCAAGATAAATAGCACCAGAAGCACTACATCCAAGGACCTTAAATTTGTCTGCAACATAAACAGAACATGCTGAAGAGACCAATATGCATCTCGAATGATTCCCATGTTCTGGAATAAGCTCCCTATCTACGTAAAGCATAGTTCATCCCTGACCCTATTCAAAAGAAACCTTGCTCTTTGGGTGGGAAATTGCAAAATTCGCCCCTAGCCTGACCCCCGTGTCTCTGATGGACATAAGTCAACAATAAGTAAATTAATTCCCAGCTAACATACCTCCCCACATAACCCATGTCTACCTCTTTATTATCATAACCTACCATATAGACGTCCAAGGAACTCAAGGACAAAGCTGGACAGGGTTGCATGGCTAGACTTGTAAAGACCCTGGTGGTGATTAACCTAGTATAATCTATGAATATTATCTCAGATAAAATTCACACTAAATATAGTGATGGCACTCATGTTCTTAGTAAACCAGGGACATAACCTGTAGAGTATATATCCTCCACACAGTTCTGCAAAAGCCCGTTCACCACACACAAAGGGCAAATGGCATTCACTGTAGAAAATAAAAAAAAAACACAAAGTGTTTTATGTACCCTCAGACAGACAGACAGACACACACACACACACACACACAAAACATATATCTTTACTCAAGTTTCAAACCACAAAGTATTTTTTCCTAACTTCTGTAGTTAGACAAGGCAAACTGCACTTGAAAACAGCACTTATGTTAAGTAGGAGTTTCTGAAGTAGAATTTGCTGAAAGTCACTTTCATGAACTACATACATATGCTTGCTTGCACGCGCACACACACACACACACACACACACACACACACACACACACACACACACACACACACACACACACACACACACACACATTATTGTATATTTAATGTCCAGGAGTGTGGGGCAGATGCCCTATGTTGAGGGGTTGCATGAAAAAATGTTTTTGTTTTAACTTAATGCAAATGTAAGCTATTTGTTTATATTTGAGATCACTTTAGTTTGGTGTTTTTTTGTTTTAGCTGTTTGTGATCACTGGTGAACTTTTTTGACATTTACTGTTGATGAAAGTTCATCCACAATATAAAGAAATACATATATGTTATGTATATGTGTGTGTGTGTGGAAACAGGTGATCTGCTGTGGCGACCCCTAACAGGAACAGCCGAAAGAAGATGATATATATATATATATATATATATATATATATATATAATGTGTGTTTTCTTACCTGAACAAAAAAAAAAAATCTTAAAATCCAAGTATCGACTGATCAAAACACCAAATGTGGTAATGTCAATAAGTCAACATTATTGACATTGCCCAACTTACCTGGACTTCCGGTGACTTCCTACTAATGTTTTGTAGGGGGTCAAGCTCCCATGCACCACCCATACCCCCTGTTAATTATATATACAAATGCCGAGCTAGCACTACAGTGAGGAAAAAGGTACATTTCCCGATCCCCACTGTAGTGCGATCTACAATCAAAATGTTGAACCCACAACAGTGAATGGACACTAGCATTCGCTGTTATGGATATGAACATTTACGAATCGACATTACAAAACCTTAGAACCATGGCATTTGACCTTCCAAGGTTTGCATAACTGTCATGAGAGATTGTGATGGTAAAATATATATATATATATATATATATATATATATATATATATATATAGAGAGAGAGCTATATAAAACACTGATGTTCCCTGTGCTAATTATTTCTGTCAGTCCTTTGATATTTATCCCAATACACCAATATATTCTACATGTGCTTATCTGTGTTACAGTACTGTCTGTGTATATTTTATACAAAGAATTATTCCAGATTCACACTGTGCTGCGATAATGACATCTGCCAGTTGTTATGTTTTTGTGGTGTCTGTCTCACTACATCTTTTACCCGTACAACTACACTTGGTTTTCTCTTAATTTTTATAAATGTAGTTAGCATCATACAGGCCATAGTTGTTTTGCTATGTAGAATCTAAACTGTGATTTCATATTATCAGAAATGCACACTTTCCTTCTTTGATATTTTTACCACTTAAAATATCACAGTGGTGATACAGCTGTAGGGAAATATTTTGCCATTGTATTTTGTAAATGCTTTTCTTTGATGGCATAAGAGCTCAGAAACAGCTGTGCATGCATGATAAGGAGTCCCCAGTGACAGAAAACTAATCAATGGATAATGAAAGCAAAAGAATCTGTAGAGCTACTTACAGAAAACTCACTTTCTACACTCAGCATGACCTCCGAAAGTATTCCAACATATGCTTTTAAACATGCTGTACAGATTTCAAGTAACAGCCACTTGTGTATAGGCTTCATGAAAGAGTAATAAAAAGGAGACAGTTAGAAATATTTTCCAACAGTTGGCCCACTGCCCCAGCAACAGTACTTTCATTTGCCATATGAGTGACCTGGGTTGAGCTACTATGCTGTGTTCCTAATACTAAGCAAATTGGTAATACTTTAGCAGGCAGAGGCCATCTGTTTTATTTTGCAAGAGGATGTGGGATTGCTTGTAGGTCTGTTCTTTGATGGAAAGCATGGTCATGGCATTACCAGTAACTTGGAGAGTGACTATACATCTGATGACTGCATACTTGGCCATATTTTGCTGGAGGGCTTATGGTGCTGAACGTCTGTATCCAAAAGTGGATTGATTGAGTAACCACCAATGATTATCGTTATGGAACCATCTAAGCTCTCTGATTAGCCTCCTGCTGCTTCTACTAGATCAGCTGTGAAGTTAGTAACCACTATCTTAAAGTCAAGCATATCAGACAAGGATGAGATAGAAAACCAGTAGAGGTGCATAGCCAGTATTTAGTTGCAACAGAGGAATAATAAATGCCTATTTTTTGTTAGCACAGCTGTCAGTACATATACAGTTCATTTGCAAACTCTGACCTATAAACTATCTATATCACCCCTTAAGTATCAGAATTAGTTACATGATGAAGTATTAGTGTTTTGCATTCAAATGCCTGAACCACTCCTTCATACCTTTTCAACATAAAAAAACCTAGTTAAAAAGAACAGTCATTTCAATTAGTTTTCCCTTACTGTTGTACCATGTGAAGTCTAATTCTATTAGCAGTGGTCCGAAGGTAGAAACGACTCAGTGGGATCGTGCCAAGAAGAGGAAAAAACTGTGTTTAGTTACTCTAATAACTTTATAGTTAATACTTTTTTTTTAATGAACACATTTTTAAGAATCAAACTCTGTAGTGTTAAGAAACTGACAAGATATGCACACTGTTGTCCCTACGGGAATTCTTTGACATTAAATATGGCTAGCAGAGTGGCATAACAAATGGTACAAGTTCCATTTTTTTATTTGTTGATAAGATAAGTAAATTGGTCCTTCCACACCATTTTCAGCTAAAATGTGGACCACAAAGGCAGGTGTGTTCACAACTGTATATATTCATATATGTCAATCTACAATCTGTGTCAAAATGACGGATTGCCATAACGTCGAGTTGCAAAACAGCGAGACAGAAATGACAGAAGTTTATCTTCATCCACCCCCCAACTAAATATACCATCTCTGAGATTACACTATAGTGGAGAAAAGGGCAAAGTTCACCACATTTGCCAACTGACTCCGTTTGTGGTGAAAACCTATGATGATGTGGACATTCATGAATGTAAACTTTCGTGTTTTCCATCTCGTCATTTTGCAACTTGACATTTTGGCTTTTCGAGAATTTAAAGTAGATCCATTTATATATATATATATATATATATATATATATATATATATAAATATATATATATAGAGTTTAGCAAATCAGCAGTTATGTTTCTGGGAGATGGGAAGAAACCATATTATGCACTGAAAAGCCACACATACATTAGGTGAATAGGCAAACTTTTACAAAAACACTAATCAGATGTTAGGACTGATAGGAGTCATTACTTGGGGTGGGGAGGAAGATGGTCAGTACCATGGGAGCACACTGTTGCAGGGTACAATCAGCAGTTGCCAGTGAGAAGTTTATAAAGATCCTGCATTAATTCAAGAAGCCACAGGTGATATACCTTCAAAAATTAATATATTTAGTAGTTTAGTATGTCATAAGCTCTTTGTTTCAGTTTAGCTACAGTTTTTTTATTTTATTTATTTATTTATTTTTTGGTCTCAACTTCAGCAAGATTTTTTATTGGTCTTTAGCATTCTCAACATTGGTTTAAGGACACTGCTACACATCTGAATACCCAGGGCACCAGCTGAACTAGCTACATGTCTGGGACTTGACCCTGGACAAGTTTACAGGGATTATGGCTATTTGTTGGTCTAAAGTTAGTGCAACATACTACCCCAAAAGGAAAGCCTAACGCAAAAAATATGAAAGTAAAAAAACAGCATAGTACTTGACCAGTGCAATAGCTACAGAATGGATACATGTTATCATCTGCAATGGAATTAAAAAAACTGTGAACATTAATGATGAAGCAACTATAGCTACAAATGCAAAAACTTAACACAGAATGTATGGAAATGAGAATATGCCAGTTCTGGTTACATACCAGAAAATGCTGCAGTAATCAAAAACCGATACTAGACAATAAAAGGTATAAAAAGAAGCTATAAGTATGGTATCTGTAAACGTATACAGCTAAAGGGTGGCAAGGAGGGAGTGAGGAGTTCAGATGTATACAAATGTACAGAGCATCTCTGCAGGTGAAGAAGATGTACAGGGCATGTATAGAGGATCTCTACAGGTGATGAAGATGTACAGAGCATCTCTGCAGGGGATGAAGATGCACAGGGGAATGTACAGAGCATCTCTGCAGGTGGTGATGATGCACAGGGGATGTACAGAGCATCTCTGCAGGTGGTGATGATGCACAGGGGATGTACAGAGCATCTCTGTAGTGGATGACGATGCAAAAGGATGTACAGAGCATCTCTGCAAGGGAAGAGGATGCACAGGGGATGTACAGAGCATCTCTGCATGTGGTGATGAGGCACAGGGGATGTACAGAGCATCTCTGTAGTGGATGAAGATGCACAAAGGATGTACAGAGCATCTCTGCAAGGGAAGAGGATGCACAGGGGATGTACAGAGCATCAATGCAGGTGGTGATGATGCACAGGGGATGTACAGAGCATCTCTATAGTGGATGAAGATGCACAGAGCATCTCTGCAAGGGAAGAGGATGCACAGGGGATGTACAGAGCATCTCTGCAGGGGATGAAGATGCACAGGGGATGTACAGAGCATTTAGGCAGGAGACAAAGATACACAAGGGACATACAGAGCATCTCTGCAGGGGACAAAGATGCACAGGGGATGTACAGAGCATCTTTGCAGGGGATGAAGATTCACAGGGGATGTACAGAGCATCACTGCATGGGATGAAGATGCACAGGGGATGTACAGAGCATCTCTGAAGGGGATGAAGATGCACAGGGGACGTATAGAACATCTCTGCAGGGGATTAAGATGCAAAAGGGACGTACAGAGCATCTCTGTAGTGGATGAAGATGCACAGAGGATGTACAGAGCATCTCTGCAAGGGAAGAGGATGCACAGGGGATGTACAGAGCATCTCTGCAGGGGATGAAGATGCACAGGGGATGTACAGAGCATCTCTGAAGGGGATGAAGATGCACAGGGGACATATAGAACATCTCTGCAGGGGATTAAGATGCACAAGGGACGTACAGAGCATCTCTGTAGTGGATGAAGATGCACAGAGGATGTACAGAGCATCTCTTCAAGGGAAGAGGATGCACAGGGGATGTACAGAGCATCTCTGCAGGGGATGAAGATGCACAGAGGATGTACAGAGCATTTAGGCAGGGGACAAAGATACACAGGGGGACATACAGAGCATCTCTGCAGGAGACAAAGATGCACAAGGGATGTACAGAAGATCTCTGCAGGGGACAAAGATGCACAGGGGATGTACAGAGCATCTCTGCAGGGGATGAAGATTCACAGGGGATGTACAGAGCATCACTGCATGGGATGAAGATGCACAGGGGATGTACAGAGCATCTCTGAAGGGGATGAAGATGCACAGGGGACGTATAGAACATCTCTGCAGGGGGTTAAGATGCACAAGGGACGTACAGAGCATCTCTGAAGGGAATGAAGATGCACAGGGGATGTACAGAGTATCTCTACAGGTGATGTAGATGCACAGGGGACAACACGGATGAAATATAATGGAGGTGATCTAAAGTCATGTGAAATAACTTCTGGGCATACTTTTGGCAGTAGACTAAATGTCAATATAGTGTCCCTGAATGCTGGGATAGTGAGGTAACTAAGGTAATGAAACCACTGCCACATAACTGACTATGAAAAGATGAGGTTTGAATTCTGGGTGATCAAAAGGAATGGTATTCAATGAGCAGTGAGGTAGATATATGAGGGTAATATATACTGTATTATATATGAATGAAGTAAGTAGAATAGGGAAACAAGTTATGGAGACCGAACACTACATGCGGACATATGAATGATTTTACAGAGGTATCTGAGGAATATATAACAAAAAATAGAAAAAAATAGTCTGAGAAATAAAGCCTTCTCAGATGAAAGAAGAAATTATTGGATTAAAGGAAAACTATGACTTTTTTGAGGTTGAAAATGATGCAGAGAAAGGACATTCTGATATTTTTGACAGGAGAGGTGAGAGAAAGTATAAGGTAACCTAAAGCAAAGTAGTGTATAATGGTCTAAAGACTAAAATAAGGGGCTTTATCTGGTGCATTCACAGGAAAACAATGTACAAAGAGAGATTAATGAAAAAAGGAAAGGATGATATGTCGATTAGAAGCTGAGAAGACAGTGCCTGTGAGGTGAGAAATGCCACCTTGGATATAAAGATGTGAACAATTGTGTATTTTACTAAATCTGTAGAATGTAGAATTGTTTTAATTATATAAAACCGTTTATAGTTGATTACTCAATGCATCCTTCAGAAGCTGCATTACATTATCATGGAATAGAATTGAGGATTCTGTAACTTGCCTCAAAAGGAGAGATCCTATTAGTGTTTGAAGTGTCTGTGGGGTACATTACATTAGATTTACTGATGTTATTTTCCTTTGGTTGTCTGGAACTGTTAATTGGACTTTTTGGATTCTAAATGGCAGAGGAAGTTGTGTCATGATGTTTGGATTATAGACTTACTGGACTTGCACCCTGAGGTTTAAGGTGTCATAAATACAAGTGCTTGAGAGTAACATCTATTTATAAATTTAGACGTTTTTTGTAAACAGACATTATTGTCCTTTATCTTTGCTTCTAAAATATGATTCTGTTTGTGTAATCAGACCCTTTTAAAAGTAAAGAGTTTTTATTTATTCACTTGGCAAAGACTGTGGCTATTTTTCTACTGAAAGGTATCTTAACAATATTGGTATGGCTGCTGTTGTCCAGTCTTTTGAAGTGAGAGAGTGTTTATCCATCTGCTATCATGTTGTAGTGTTGGTCAGCCCAATAAAAGAGTAGTCAGTAACTGAGATTGTGGTATTGGACTAGTAGTCTTATTGTGGCAGTATACAGTATACTGTCAATACAGGTAAGTGGTATTGTCATTGGAAAGGTATCAGTGGCCCCTCCTTGGAATATATTGTGTGTGTGTATGTGCATGAAAAACAATTTGGTTAAGTCTCAGTTGTTAAGTTGGCAGTGAAAAGCACTGGCTCAGTCCAGGGTGGGTGAAATCCTGAACAGTCAGTGGTTATAACCCTGTTCTGGATATGATGCAATACAGCTTATTTGAATATGACAAGTGTTTCTCATAACTCAAGGCAGAAACTCATATTTACTGTAAACTACCTTGGCCAGTCTCATCCTTAAACACATATTTGGGTGTTAGTGAGTCAGATGTGGACTCTCCTGCCCACTTATCACATATGCAACAACAATAAACATTCAGTCTCCGTAACTCTTCCTATCCAATCATGACCAGAATATGAGAGAAAAAAAGGTTTGGTGATTTTTTTTCATTATTATTCATTTATTTATTTATTTTTGGGAAATGTCTGCAGACCACATGGTGAATGACTTGGTGTTCGTAAACTCTGAGGAACATAAAAAAGATGCAAGGCAAAGTATCAAACAAGATGAGTTTGGAAGCACTAGAGAGAGCTTTTGAATTCTAATAGATAAAGTGGGTTTTAAACTTAATAGCCACATCACTGAAGTAAATGAAAGAGATACAAAGGTTGTGAAACCACTGAAAAGCCATGTTTGTATCATTAAAAAAATGAGAAACTAAAAGAACAGTATGTCTACTTTTGTCAGAGTTAGAAGCACTTAAAAGAATTGGATAGTTTTTGAAGACAGACCACAAAAGAAAAATATTTAGATTATTAGTATAACAGAAAAGGGGAGGGATGGGATTGTTGTGTGGCTTATGTATATAAAACAAATTGGGTAGTTGAACCAGGTTACATGTAATTCAATAAAAGAGGAACACACATACTGTTCATACCTGGGAAAAGCGGGTAATAGACAGTCCAAGAACATATCAGTTCATTCTGAGACATTTAACATTAAATATCTTATTTCATTTCTGCTCTGGAAATATAATAAGCAATATAAGATTGGATGTACCCATTGTTTCCTTGTTATTTATTATAACATAGTTGTTGGCCTCTTTGAAACAATGTGAAATGAGAAATTTAAAGTTCCGTTTAAATTTTGGCAGTATTCAGGGTATGTTTTCCATATGGATTGAAGACTTTCGTAGACTCATAGGAAGCACTAGCAACTATTTGACAATATGAATATCCTGAAGTGGTAAAAAGGGGTTGAAAACTCCAAATAGATGAAAAATGACACAGAAGAAATTGGGAAATATCCCCATTAAATAAGTTGAAGCCCTTTCAGGGATTAGCCAGTCAAGAAGAGTTTTTCATAGTTTGATCTAATATAGTGCAGAGACAGAAGGCAACAAGTGACACAATAAAACTGGTTAGAATATGAAATTAAGTTATATTAGGCAAATAATATTGGTGAATTGACTGCTTCATGTCATGATCTGTATAAATTGATGTATTTCATTTGCAATCTAATTGTCATAAATTTTGGTATATTTCAAAGTTATGGCGTGGGCTGAAGAAAAAGAATGTGGGAGCTCCAACCCTTGTTGTACGATATTACATAAATTAAGGTACTACTGTATATAATGGTTTGAAATACTGCATGTGCAAAGCAGTTTACTGTTTCACTGTTTATGTATTATAAAGACTTTCCACACTCAGCATGACCTCAGAAAGTATTCCGACATATGCTTTTAAACATGCTGTACAGATTTAAAGTAATAGTCACTTGTTTCATAATTGAAAATATTGTAGGATTAAAAAGAGTGGATGGGACTAAATTTAGTTAAGACCCTAATATGACAGTAGTGATACTTCAACAATATTTTCAATTATTATATCAGCCCACAGGGTATCAGTTCTGTATGATAGTGACATTTGGGTATATCTACAATACTTAGTGTTGCTAGAATTTATTAACCAAGAAGCAATGGCTTCATTGGCTCCATGACACGGGAAGAGCTAAAGGCTCTTTCTAAAGGACACGTGAGAATTAAGACATGATACTGAGATATTTTCACAGATTTGGGACTGTTCATAAAGAAAAACTACTGTCTTATAGATGCTTATAATATATGAGACTTTCTGAAATTCTGCAAAACAGTGACCCTGAATGAGTTGTCTTTAAGTAAGGTAGGCTTTTGAATTTCATGGAGTATCCATGCACTCAACATTTATATACCACGTCCTTTCTATGTATATTAATTCCTGCCAATACAGTAGTAAATCTGTGCACTGGGAATTCCTTCCCTCTGCTGTTTAGAACACAACCTTTTGCTTGAGGGTTTTAGAAAGTGTTTTTTCCCTTAGTACATATTTGGTCTCAGTAGTGTGTTTCTTAGCTTTATTACACTCTTTTGAGGTGAGCTGCATACACAATACCTTGCCCACATTTGAGACAATACAGCTGGCAACCTTGCTGAGTCTCTCTGCAAGCTTCTTGAGCAGATTCTTCTGCTATTTAGATGCTCCCCAGTCATTGCCACCCACCCCATAACAATTACTTCTATACTTTCCAAAAGCTCCTCCCCTTCCTCCATTGTCATAACTTACAAGTTCTGGTATTACATTACAATACTTCCCCTCCCCAATCCCATGTTTTTTTTTTCACTTTACTTCATTCACACTTAGCAAGCTCCTCCCCTTCCTCAAGTGTCAGATCTTACAATGTCCTATAGTACATTAGAATACTTCTCTTCCTGGACCCTATATTCCTCTCCCTTACATCACTGATAACCTGATTCCATAAATCCCCCTACTTCCTCCACTTACACCTAGTACAGCATTGATCTCAGAGTCGCTCATCACCTTGGTTCATATGCCTAAAGCTTTCTTTCCTACAGCTCAATACTTCACTTCACTATCCCACCTCATATGCCAAAAATGTGAACCATATAAGGTGAGCTCTAAGTAAAGTCTATAAACTTCCTTAGGAAGTAAATTAGGAACTTCTCACACCTCCACTCAAAATACGACAACATGTGATCTTTGTATAGTTCAATTCCACAGTATTTGAACTATCTACTTTCCTCGTGGACTCTGCTTCCCTTTTCCCTACTCTTCATTGCTTCCTTTATGTTCCTTGCTAGGTGGCAATTAGTGAATCTAGTTACACCCTTCCCCATTCATCTCTTCTGTATTCTCCGTACAATTTTCCCATTCTTACTCTCCTCTGCACTTCTTAGTGGCAAGTAAGAAGATCACATTCCTCCCTTCACCTTGGGTGCCAGACAAGGAGACCCCTTGCTTACTCATCTGCTTTGCCTGAGTGCCATCCTTTTTAAGCCCTCCTTCTTGCATTACTTCAGATCATATTCTCAGATAGCAAATAAGGGCACCTCTTTCTTCCCCTTCTAAGAGGATCCCTCTCTTCCACCTTGTATACCTTATTACTTTATTTCAACCAGTTCTGTAATACTTCTCCTGTATATCTTCTGCACATCTACTGCGGCAGCATAACACTTGACTGGTTATCCCAGCCACATCTATTGTACCCAGTTAACTATTCTCTTTCAATGTTGACACACTGCTCTTTTCCCTTCAGCAATTGTCTACCCCCATTCCCCTCTGAAAATCCATATCAGTACCTTGGCTACTAACTTTAACATTTTGGTTGTTTAGTGTTGAAATGGATAGGCAATCTATTTATCCCTTTCTCCCCTACTATACCCATGACTGTATTAATATGCCCAGAAGCAACCTCAGGCATCTCCTCCTCCTTCTACATATATTGCCCTCCTCCTTCTACATATATATTGCCCTCCTGTCTGCTAAATGCTTTCTACTTGACCCCTAGTCGCAGCATGCCAATTCCTCCAAACCTTCAACCACCACAAATGGCTATTGACCATAACATCTCAATAAAGTTTGAAGTTATTCTGGCAAAACATTACTGGCAGCACCATAGTGAAAAAAATAAACAAAATAAACCTCCTGGCAAAACATATTCAGAAAGAAGAAAATATCCTTAAATGGTTTCTGGTTGCATTAACTTGAAGTGAAACAATAAAAGTAGTCATTGCAGTGGTATAAACTCTACCTTCTTCTCACACAGTGTGATGTGGATGCTAACAGATCCCATACTCTCTTTTGCTGTCAGAGGTAATAATAATATCATTAGTGGCTAGAATCTTAACTTCCAAGGTCCAAAAAACCTGTAGCCCTAAATTATCTTTATTTTCTTAAGATGTCCAGACTATTTCTTCACCAACAAGACATAACATAAGTACAACCACAAATTCTCTTCTAGATATCTTCGTAACAAATTATCACGTATAGGTTTAGATTGACCTCATGTCTTCCTAACTCACTTATTGACCACCTCTTCATCAGGCAGTCAACTACTTCAAATCCCCAAAAGCCTCCTATCTTGTTCATTGACACCTTAAACTGTACTCCTTTCTGTGAGGATACCTCCCATCACTACTCTCTATGCATTCAGCTCCATTCTGGTCCAGATAATTAAAAAAAAATATCCCTTTATTAAGTTTACAGCCAAGGCCATGTCTTGCACTTGGATTAACAGGGAATTTAAACAGCAGTAAAATCTAGACACAAAGCCTAGCTGAAGTGGAAGTCCTCAAACATGAGTAAACATCATGCACTCTTCAACATTTTCAAACATAGATGCAAGAAGTATATTGAAGAAGCTAGAGAAACTCACCTTAAAATAAGTAAATGGCCATTTTCAGCAACCTCAAACATTTCTGGACGCTTATCAGGTAAATAGCATCTTTGGAAGATCCATCACAAAGCATGTTGCCCTCTGGTGCCAACGTGCATATCAAACTATTAAAATAATTTGAACACTAATCTCAGCTATGCAGCAGCCAGCTCCTACATCTTCTCTTAGCCGTAATAACATTGTGTCTTTATAAGAACTACTCACCCACACTCCCTCCAACAAACAATTATCTTCCCTGTCATCATAGCTAACCTTCTCCCTCCTCCCCATTTCCACTCACAGATTACTGCCTTCCCCACCCATCACTTATTTCCTTCCATCTGTATCACCCATTTTTCCCCCTCCCCATAGACCGTCACTAACTACTTCTCCCCCCACACACACACTAACTACTCCTCTGCCCCTCCCAATACATATAGATTTCCAGCTGCATCATCCCTTTTTTATTTCAAGCTATATCTGACAAAGCAGTTACACAACAACTAGAGAAACTAAAGGAAAAGCTCAACACTAACCCAAATGTTACCCACCCCAGCTTTCTCAAAATAGTTGCCTCTTAAATCCCCAAACCCCTTGTTAATATTTTTAATCTCGCCATCATTACAATCATAATTATTCCACAGTTAAAACATGGTTTCATTCTCCTCCTCTAAATGCTCATTACCCCGGAATGCTCTACCATATAGACCAATATCCATCTTATGTCCTGTTACTAAAATATTTGGAAAAAAACTTGAATATGATAAAATAATTTGACACTTAAACAAATATGTAATACAGACAACCAATATGGCTTTAGGTCAAGACATAATACACATTTTACATACTTACAGATGGAATTTACTCCTAAATTGATAAAAGCAAATGGTTTCTATTTTTGTTGATCTTAAAAAAGACTTTGAAAGCATAAATCTCCCTTTCCCAATTCAAAAACTTCAGACTCTTGGATTTGGTTCCCCTGTTCTACATTAGCTATCTATTTACCTTTCCCAAAGAACCTTCTTTCTTGCTTACTCCACCAGCATAAACATATTTGGTATATTTAAAAAATATGAAAACCCACGGCAAACACAAGACAGCCAGCAGGAAAATAGCCAGACTAAAAAAGATAAATCACAGTAACTGCTGGTAGTCTATCCACGGAAAAAAGTGAAGCTTCCTTCTTCAATAGATCATGCTCGTTCTATTTCATGGAAAGTGAATACAGGGTTGAGTCTATTCAGACCATTAGTCTTCACGTAACGTAAAATAAAGTCTCTTAATATAAAGTCTCTTCAAACCTTTCCAAAAAATGATAAATTAGACTTTTCATCCATGAATAAATTCACCACATTGTAGGGATTCCAGGAATAATGTAGCGAGACGTGTATATATCACACAATAGTTTAATCCAAGGACAGGTAAGCACTTTCGCATGCAGCTTTTTCAAACCATAAAATGCACATTATAGCAAGTTCAGCTTAAATAGCTAACAATAATTGATTAATTAGATTAATTAGGTAATAATTAAAACCTTTTTCATTTTAAAAGTGATATACTTCATTACAAAAAGCCCTCAAACAGTATAATGGTGTAAAGGATATAGGTATTGTAATAATAACAAAAATAAAAATATTAATACAATCAAGTGCAGATGTCATAACAAACACTGAATTTTTCTCGACTCAGATTATTAAAACAGATAGCTTTATTTGATATATAAAAAAATATACAAAAACATTTTTATACATTTTTTAAAACATTTTTTAAAAATGTAGATATATAAATAACTTATTTATAGATTTATAAGAATAAATGTATATATATTTTAAATGAATAGATGTATATATTTTTTAAAAGCATATGAATATTATTTCTTGTAACTTATGTGAATAAATAACAGTATAACAATTAATATTTACATTTATGTCAGAATTAGAGTCTGTGTCTCCTATTTTTTAATATTGGCTTTAGTGGAACTCTATCATTTAAGCCTGGGGGCAAATGAGCCCTAGTTTTAATTATCCATTGTGTTTCAATAGATTCTGTACAGTTTTTAATATCTCCACCACGTAAATTGGGAACTATTACTTGTAAAACTGAGAAAAGAAATCTATGATTTTCATTAGTATTCATAACATGTTTCGATAGAGCATTCACATCTGATTTAACACGAATTTGATAAAGATGTTCCCTGATGCGTTCCTTGAGCATCCTGTCCATTTTCCCTATATAGTAAGATGGACAGCTAGAGCATCTAGCAATGTAAACCAAGTGTTTGGTCTCACAAGTGGCATTTACTTTAACACTGTAGTATTCACCCATTACTGGGTGTATAAAAGCATTCATATCTGCTAGATGACTACAATAGTTACATTTATTACAGGGTCTCACTCCTTTATGGACCACTGGAACAGTATTATTTTTAACATCAGAACAACATAATATTTTGTGCAGATTGTTCTTATTTTTATAGGCAAATTTTGGTACTGTTTCAATATATTTAAATACATCAGGATCCAATTTCAGTAAATTCCAATATTTATATATAGGTTGTCTTATATAGTAGATGTCTTGTGTGTAATGTAATGTGAATCTAACTATGCCTTCTTTTGTTGAAATTTCGTCTTTAGTTCTTAATCTATATTCATTTAATCCAAAATCAGAAAATATGGGACTAGCTCTTTCATGTTGCATTTCTTCAACTTCTTTAAATACTTTACCAATTTTTTTAGAAGTATATTTTCTCTGACTGAACCTAATTTCCAAGTCTAATAACTCTTTCTTGAAAGAAGAAAAATCTGGGTTTAATCTTGAAATCCTCATGCCTTGTCCTTTAAGAACATTTCTAAAAACATGTGGAGGATGCATACTATCTCTAAACAACAAATTGTTCTTACTGCAATCCTTCCTATGTACACTTGTATTAAAGTATCCATTAGATAGGCGCCATATATTGACATCCAAGAAAGACATTTTACTTGCAGAGTAGCTCATAGTAAATTTCAAAAAAGAAGTTAAACCATTAACTTGGTCAGTAAAACTGTGAAGTTCATCGACTGTCCCATCCCATAAGAAAAAAAGATCATCAACAAATCTTTTATAAAATAAAACATGTTTTTTATAACTATCTAATTGTAACATCTTTTCTTGTTCCCAGAAAGCCATAACAGGATTGGCGTAGCTATTGGCACAGGAAGTGCCCATAGCTACGCCATCTTTCTGTAAATAGTAAGTATCATGGAACAAAAATACATTGCTTTCTAAAACCATTTCCATTAAATTGCATAAAAAATCTATACTGCTTCTAGATAGATCAGAGCATTTACTCAAATATGTATGCACATACTCTATACCTATGTTATTAGGTATATTAGTAAACAACGATTTCACATCCATTGTTACAAGTAATAAATCATAATTATTGTTCAGTGGTTGACTAACTTCATAAAAATCTAAAAGAAATTCCTTTGAATCTTTTAATATAATACAGTTATCAGAAACAAATGGTTTGAGAACTTTCTCCAGATAGAAAGATACATTTTCTGTGACCCACCCTCTACCTGAAACAATCGGTCTCATGGGCGGGTTACTAGAATTTTTGTGAATTTTGGGAAGGCCCCTAATGATTGGAATAGTAGGATCTTCAAGAACCAGATAGTCATATAAGTGATATTCCAATAAACCCATTTTAAACATTTCATCAAGGCTGTTATATACATTATTCACAATGTTTACTACTTCTTCATGTAGTAAAGTTTTATAATGGTCTTGGTCACTCAACATATCTAGCATTCTCTGAGTGTAATCAATTCTGTCAAAAACTACTATGGGGCCACCCTTATCAGCTGGTCTGATGGTTATGTTGTTATCATTAGCTAACATACGTAAAGCATTAGATTGCTTAAAAGTTAAATTATTTCTAGTAAATCTAGATTTATCCATTATATCCTTCCTTGAATAAAGTTCATTTTCTACAGCCCTGCTAAATATTTCTATTGTTGGGTGTAGATTGGGTACCATTAAGCTAGGCTTCTTAATAGCAGGAATAAAATTTGTGTTCCTTTGATTAGAAAATGAAACCTTCAGTTGTAAATTTCTAGTAAACATTTTTAAATCTATAATTGAGTCAGTGATGTTACTAACTTTAGAGGGGACAAAAGATAAACCTTTGTTAAGTACTTCTAGATCATATTTATCTAGATGCCTGTGGGACAAATTATGCACTATGTTAATTTCTCCCACATTTTCTTGATAGTGGGTTCCCTCAAGTCGCTGATATGTTCTTTTCTCTTTTGTCTGCCCCTGCTCATAGAGCGATCCCTGCCTTTCAAGCGATGGTCTGCTATAGGGAAAGGGCAGGATATATATCTCCTTCTCTAACATTAGTTGGTATATTACGTGTTTTGCTACGTACCACCTGCTCTTGTGGAATGGAATCTGTGTTATTAACATTCGTATTGATGATGTTCAATGAATATCCTGTCTCTCTATTACCAGTCATTACGGGTGTATTTGTTTCTACCCTGTCTAGTGCATTATGTGAATCAACATAAATGTCAATATTCCTGGAAACTCTTGTGTCTGAAACAGGAACAACATTAACATATGTTATTTATATTTGGTATATTCACCTGTAGTATTCCACAAGGCCCAGTCCTTGACCTTTCCTCTTTTCTGTACTTAATATTGACCTCACCTTACGTATGCACCCACTAAAATAACATTTTTTTTTTTAATTTTCAAAATTTTTTGGCTTTCTAGTACCAAGATGGTAATGGACCCTATTCCCAAGTCAAAGTAGAGACCACAGCTCTGTTTTTTGTGAGTCAGACAGAAATTAGAACAGGTCAATTAAGGAGTCACACATAAGCTAGAACAGGTCAGTTAAGGTTAATCATCTGTGAAATGAGCGGGTGGAGCTAGGAACTAACCTTTCTATTTAAGGGGTAAAAAAAACATTTTAGAGCTTTACTGGAAAGGCTCACCCAGACTCTGCTACAGTTTGCTGTGAGGGAATGGTTAGTTTGCTTTTTATTTGTTGTATTTTGTATTACTTTATTGCCTTTTTCTATTTTGTATACTGTGATTTGTTTTCTTTATACTGTGTTTTACTTGTATTCTGCTTTTACCTGCATATTAACACTTAAAAAGAGACAACAGTTGTGTATCTTGAGTCAGACAGAAATTTTTACTACCCTCCCACCCTTTACTGTTGTGTTCTTAAACACCACTGTATTTCTAGTTGCCTGCCCCTTAAGTTAATTTGACAATATATCTCATTTCCTCTCTGCTTTTACTGGCTGGTGTGAGTAAGCACAAAATTATCATTTTGTGAAGTCACTCCCCTTCAACTATTTAAATTTATTTGCCATCCTACTGTATTCCATAGCACCAGAATACAAAAGTGACCACCCCCTTTCAATATAGCTTGCTGTTTTAAAGTGACTCTCCACTAAAACTTAACTTAACATTTTAGACAGGCAAAACTTAAGTTACCTACTTTCACATCTAACTCCTCTAGTGCACACTGCAGTGTTTAGGATAAATCATTTTTTCATCTTACCTTTAAGCATCTATTGCAAGACCACCAGTCATTGGAGAGCCCACATTTTGCCTCTCAGGAGTGATCTTGGGATTAGTGCTTCTGTTTTCTCTTGTTGAGATAAGGAGTGCAGTTGCATTATTTCCTATAGACTGCTGATCACCAGAAAGCTTAATAACTGCTTTATAGGTGACAGTTTTGAATCTGTGCTTATATTCTGATCCTGATGAGAGTAGGAGCAGAGTGCATTGATTCCTGACTCTTTCTGGTTGGAGAGTGAGTGTCTGTGCTTAATGTACCTGATTGGTCTGGTTGCTATTCAAGGCATCTACCAAAAAAATGCTACAAGACTGCAGACCCTTGCATCATCTGGGACAAGACTGTGGATCACCAAACAGGCCATGACATGTTTCTCCTCTTGGGATTGGTGCTAACATTTTGCTTCTGGTGAGAGAAGAAGCAAAGGAGTTTTGTATCCCAACGGAATAAGCTGTGTTGAGACCAGCATTAGTAGTAGCCAGGCTGTAGCCATTCATGCATCTGTCCTCTTTTCATCATTCTTGACAAGCTAATTCTTTATTTTTCAGTAAGTATTGCTTGATTTCTTTCTAACTTCAGAATATCTGCCTAAATACTTCATCCTTATATTTTCAGTTTCTGCTTATTAGTTTCCCCTCAAGTGTTTGGCAGTGCTCTGTACAGACTCAGACACCTTGAGTGACACTTTTCTTGTAAAAGGAATATATAAGGAAAGAGCTCCAGTACTTAGTAATAATGACCATCCCTCCTGGTATGACTAAAGGTCAGTTTCCTGTGCTTTCTCCTATTAACCTGGTGAACTTGGGCATTCTGAGGCAGTGTAGCAACTGCCTCATGTATACAGACAAACCTCTCCTCTTACCTCCCAACACTCAGACTTGTGAGAGATGCACTTATATATTCAAATTGGAAGTCATGCACTCTCAAGCCAACACCAAAATAGCTGGTCAAGAGGAGAAGTTCAACACCTGCACCACACCACATGCAACACACAGCCCTCCAGAGCACCCACCATCACAGCTCTCACATAAAAACACAAACCACACACCCACCTTTGTGGAGGCTCTCAGTAGAATTTTACCCAAACTGCAGAGACCTCCAAGTCAGAAACGCACTTGACCACCACAGCACAGCACAAACCACAAGACACATAGCTCACCTACACAATGTGCCCCTCAGCCTAAGCCCCTAAGGCAAAACAGCTTGCCCAGTACACTAATGATAGGTGCCTTGATAGTGAGGCACTCTGATGTCCCACTCACTAGGTTGAATAAGGAGAAGGTAACAGTCAGCTGTCTATCAGGTGCCAGAATCCGACACATAACACACGCACTTCACAACAAGTACAAGTATGACTTTGTCACTGTCCATGTGGGTGTGAATGACCTGAGACACACCTCCCTGGATGACATGGAGAGACATGGAGGATTATGTGGCCCAGGCAGGTATGACCCTAGCCCTGAGGAGCATCTTACCATTACCCAGAATGATACCGAGTACAAGCAGAAAATGATTGACCACAACAATTGGCTAAGTTTCTGGTGTCATTCTAAGGGGATCCAGTATCTGCCTGCTTGGGATGACATGATTGACAGACCTTGATTCTTTGCCAGAGATGGCCTGCATCTGTCACCCCTGGGTTTCCAGATACTGGCTAAGGCTCTTGCCACCCCTATAGTTCCTTTTTTAGGCAATGTGCCAAGGATCAAATTACCACCATAACAGCTATAAATAAATGCAATCTTAGCGTCATGCTATTCAATGCTAGAAGTCTAAATCTCAAGATGCGCTTGCTCAAAGCACTCCTCAAAATGGTGAACATCGAAATTTGTGCTGTAACAGAGACCTGGTTTAATGCAGCAGAAGGCAGCCCTGCATTACCAAGCTATAACTCATTCCACACCTTTTAGGTTCATAGGTAGGTACTAGGCTATCGGCCCAAGGGCCTACATAAGCCTAGCCAACAAGGTTCCCTGGCTTACGCCACCCAAGAAAGTTATTTTCCTGTGCCACTGTCGAGCAGAGACACAGAAGTGATCCCCAGGGTGTATTTCAGATTTCCCATCCACTCATAAAGATTTTTTTTGAAGAGTGCTAATGAAGAACTTTGCTTGACATAGATGGTAGCCTGTTCCAGAGTATGGGAAGTCTCTGGGACAGGAATCTGTCCCTCCAGCATGTCCTGTTTATTGTGGTGACCAGGTTTAGGTCCCTAGAGCATTTAGCTCAGAGGGATTGGGATTTCTTTAGGTGTAGCATGTCCAACAGCTCTGGGTTTGACATAGCTTTATATATTAGGCAGAGATCACCTCGGAGTAGGCGATATGCTACGTTGTAAAGCTGGAGTTTTTTGAGGCGGTCAGTGTAGGGCATTTGTTTGGGGCCAGTAATCCTATTTGTGAGGTATTTCTGGCACCAGAACTTGGACCGAAGCTTCAAAGGCAGTGGTGTCTCCATATTCATAAAAGATATGCACACCTCCAGACTAGTAGCCCAGCATAATGCATTTGAGAAACATCAGGTACAACTAACATTGGGTAAAACAGCGATTCAGGTTGTAGCCTGCTAAAGGTCCCCTCCCCAACCATGTCCCAGGACTCGCACTCCACATTCCTAAGGACCCTGAAAACTATTAAGGAACAACCCTGCACTCTCATACTAGGTGACTTCAACTACCTATCCATCAGCTGGGAAAACTAATCATGCACCAATACACTGCCCTGGAATTCATCAATTCCAATGCCCTGGACCAGCTCATTCTTACCCCCACTAGAGGAAGCAACATCCTTGACCTGGTTATTACTGACATGGGCAACCATTGCTCTACACCAATAGTCAATTCCTGCCTGGTTAGATCCGACCACAAACTAATAACCATGGAAATCCACATCTCACCCACATCCCCCACAAAGGTAACCACCATGAAAAACTTTTCCAAAGCTGATGTTGGGCTCCTAAAACAGAGGTGGCTAACTTCACAGCACCCATGCCAAGGGAAAATAGATGCATGACTGCCGAATCATACACCAATGCACTGTATGAACACTTACATAAATCTATGGAACTAGCCATACCCAACAGAACCAAGATGCTCTCCTACAAAAAAGGAAGCCAATCTGGTGGTCCCCTGCCATTAATAAACTCTACAACAGAAGGAAGAAACTGTTGCAGAAAAAGGTGAAGTCCCAAGACTGCAAAAATCCCTTATTAGCCTAATCAAAAAGTTGAGAGTCCTCATCAAAACCTCTAAAGCCAGCTATGAAGGCAGAATTGCGGCAGACACTAAAAACAACTACAAAGCCTTCTATAGTTATATCAAGAATCTCCACAGCAATACCCAGGTTTGCTCTGAGTTACTGCACAATGGTACCTCCTATACTGAGCCAACAGATATTGCCAATATACTGGCCGACAGATTCATTGCCAACTTTACCCCTCTCTCCTCCCCTAAAGGACCAATCACAATGCCAGAGGAATGTCAGACACCAAGCATTACTGCAGCACAGTTTAAAGCTGCATTGTCCAAGGCCAAGAATACAGCTTCCATGGGACCAGACAATATACCTGTATGTGTTCTACATGAACTACAAAGTAAATTGGCACCACAACTGTGTGCCCTGTTCAATCACAGCCTCATCTCAGGCTTTGTCCCCTACTGAATGGCGCACAGCTACAGTCGTCCCTCTCCATAAAGGGGGAGCAACTACAGACCCAGGGAATTACTGTCCCATTAGCCTGATGAGTCTGACATGTAAGGTTATGGAGCACATCATCATGGACCTAATTAACAAGTATATAGGGAATCTCCAAACTCTAGATCCCACGCAATTTGGTTTTGTGAAAGGTATCTCATGCCTGCTCAACCTGGTTGACTTCTTTGAGTCAGTCACCAAAGCTGTGGATGAGGGCAAGGCAGTTCATACAGCCTGCCATGATCTGGCCAAGGCATTTGATGCCATTCCCCACTCAAGAAATATTGATAAACTCACCAAACTAGGCATCAACCCCTATATCACTAGGTGGGTTGCAAATTGGCTCTCAGATAGAACCCACAGTGTGAAAGTAGCAGACTCCAAGTCAGACTGCCAACCAGTCACGTGTGGAGTCCCACAGTGATCTGTTCTGGGTCCTCTCCTGTTTGGCATCTACTTCTCAGTCAACCAGGCCAACACAGAGGGACTCTGCCTGACCACGTTCGCAGACGACTGCAAGCTAGGAGCCATTATTAATTCCCCTCACTAAGACCAATGACTGGTGTCAAAACCATGGCCTTAAGCTTAATGCCAAAAAATGCGTTGTCGTACCCTTTGGGAAAAAAACTCAGTTCCTACTAACTACCACATTGATGGGAGCCCACTGAACACTGAAGGTGTTATAAGAGATCTGGGGACCCAGGTTGACAGCAACCTCTCCTTCGACCACCACATTGCTGCTGTGGTCAGAAAGTTCTCCTATTCTTCTAATGTCTCATTCCAGTGGTTTTACATCCAGGAAGAAAGAGGTAATCATCTCTCTCTACTCTTCCCTGATTAGGCCAGTCATAGAGTGTAATGCCCCATTTGGCATGCACCTCACTAGACACATGCAATAGCTGGAAAGGCCACAAAAGTATCTCACGAAGAGGATCCTAGGCCTTAAACACATGTCCTCATGGTCAGACTCAAAAAACTCCAGCTATTCTCTGTCTCATATCGTCTACTAAGAGGCGATCTCTGCTTGACTTACAAAGCCATGTCTGACCCAGCTCTGTTAGAAATGCTACTTCTAAAGAAATACCAGTCTCTCTGCACCACATAGTCCAGAGACCTCAACCTCATTACCACAATCAACAGAACATGCTGGAGGGGACAGGTTCATTTATTTATTTATTTGCAGTTTGTTTGCCAGGATAGTCCATTGGGCCACAAGGAGCCAGTTTTCAATGGATTCCTGGAGAGAGAATCTCCAGAAAAATACAAATACATAGTACACATTGCACATATACATTACAGATTATCTCATAGGAATACAAAAGTAAATATGATAAGAAAAGGTCAACAATGAAAGAATACATCAGTATAGTTAAACATCAATAAAAACACTTTTTCTTGTTTTCTTTTTTACAAAAGTAGCAGCACAGGGTAACTGTTAAGTAGTTGGTCAAATAGTTCAATAGCGCTGTGGAACTATAGGAGGTACTGATGGCGTATTTAGTTCTAGGAGAGTAGGAAGTGGTATTAGAAGGATTAGGTAGGATGGGAACAGGAGCACTTCCATTGTGAAGTTAGGTGCGAGTGCAGCAAGGTTTTAAATGAGGAGAGACTGCTGGTGATGCGGATAGGAGATGGTAGAGAATTCTAGAGGTGCGCAAGAGAGAGGGACATTAGGTGATTCCCAGCTGGACGTGTGGGTTTGTGCAATTTAATTAGTTTTTGGGAATTAGATCTTAGAAGTCATTCTGGTCCATGCATTTCAAAGGTAGTGGCTAGGGAGGGACAAAGAGAGGGGGTTGTAAATGAGTTTGTGTGCTTGGATGAGTTGGGTATAAGTGAGGAGGTTAGGTAGCTCAAGCCAGTTAAGTTGGTGAAGAGAATTGCAATGGTGAGAAATGGGTCTGTGACCTGCCAGAAATTTTGATATCTTGTTGTAGCAAGAGGAGAGTTTTGTTTTGAGGGAGGATTGCAGGTTGGTGAGGATAGATGCACCATATAGGAGGGATGTGATGAGATAAGTATTGACTAGTATGAGCCTGGTGGAAGGAGAGATGCAACGATTATGGCGGTATAGCATACCAAGTATTTTGTGGGGGGTTTTTTACATTTACTTGTAAATGTTTGTCGAATTTTAGTTGATTATCTATGAGTATTCCTAATAGTTTAGTGTCAGGCACTATTTCTAGGGCAGTATTGTTTTTGCTGGTGATTATGAATGAGTGTTTATCTAGGGAGAAGGTTTTGGAGGTTGTGAATTACATAAGATTAGTTATGGTTGCAGTAAGAGCCAGATGGTTGTCTAGCATCCACTGTTCAGTAGAGGAGAAGGTGCTTTGGGTAAGCTTATTTAGAGTGGGGTTAGAAGGGGAGGAGCAGATAATGGTAGAATCAGCGGCATATTGGATGAGGCTGGAGTTTGGATTGGCTTGGTAGAAGTCATTAATGAATATATTGAATAGTAGGGGGCCTAAAATGGAACCGGGGGGGACACCTGTGCGAGTATTAAGGAAGGGTGAAGTGGCTTTATTTCATTTGACTGCTTGTCTGGTTGTGAAGTAGCTGGAGAACCACTTGGTACAGGAAGGGGATAGGTTTAGTTTGGAGAGTTTATTAAGAAGCAGGTTGTGGGAAATAGTGTCAAATGCCTTGGAGAGGTCAAGAAGAAGGTGGACACGAAATGGCCAGAATTGTGGGCTTTATCTGTTTCAAGAAAGGAGAGGAGGGCAGTGGAGGTGTTGTGACTGGGTCTAAATCCATGCTGTGTGGGGGTAAGAAGCTGGTTGTTGATGAGATAGGGTAAGAGTTGTTGATGGATACACCAACCAGAGACTGCCCATGCTCTGGAATAGACTTCCCATACATGTCAAGCAGAGCACTTCATTGGCCCTCTTCAAGAGAAATCTTGATGAGTGGATGGAAAATAGAAAGTTCACCCCAGGATCACTCCAGTGGCTGTACTTAATAGAGGCACTGGGAACTAATGTCAGGCAGCACGATGCCAGGGCACTTCTATGGGCTAGGCTTGTAAATGCCTCAGAGCCATTAGCCTAGTACACACCTGTAAACCTATGAACCTATAATTAAAGTTCATGAAATTAGTATTGTTTCAATCTTTGATGTCAGCCGGAAGTTCTCTTTGTAGCACCTGCAATTTTTACAGTTGCACGTATTGGTAACACATCTAAATATGATTGTAGATTATTTTTTTATAAGACCAATTGCTCCTACTACTATTGGAACTGTATGGGTATCTTTCTTCCACGCTGCTCTTGTTTCTGCCTGGAAATCCTGATATTTTGTGATTTTGTGTCTCTCTGCATGCAAGACACTGTAGTCATTCGATGTAGTGATTTCAGTGATCAGTGCTACTTTTGTCTTCTTTTCATGGACCCCCTATATCTGGTTTTCTCGCATCTATCTTTTGAACTGTTAGTAAAGGGTGATCATTTTCTGTGATGCTTTCTGGCTTATGTTTCCAGTGTTTTTCAGCTAATTCAGTATTATAATGTTTGTACAATCCCCAGTGCAACAGTCTTAACACATTATTATGCCTTTCAGTATACAGTCGTCCTGCCATTAGTATATCACAACAGCAAAAAGGTGTGTGACTGTTTCCAATTCTGTTTTACAAAACCTACATTTGTTTGTTTATCCCACATGTTCAATGGACTTTGTAAACCAACATGTATGTAGCCCACTATCTTGGGCCTCCAATATTAACCTTTCAACTTTTGGTTTGAATTCGCCCCTCCTTAACCATTCCTGACCAACATGGGGTTCTTCCAGAGTTTTCCATACTTGCAACTATATTTATGCATTTTCCACATTTCATGCCTTCTGATCTGATCCTTCACCTTATATTCTTTTGTTTTTTTGACATATTCAGTTGCTGCATGATTTTTATCTATTTCAGGTTTGATTTCCATTCATGCTCAACGCCAATATACTTCTGCTAGACTAAGAGGGGAAGTCATCTTAGATTTATTCTCCTCCTGTTCCAAAACTTTCACTACATTTTGGTCTTGTGAGGTCAGTAGATGTGTGCAGTCCCACAATTGCAGATCTATGCATGTAATCAATTTCAAGGAGGCCCGTACCTCCTTCAGAACAGGGAATACATAATCTTGTTATGCAGTGACTTTTATAAATCATCTGATGAGCACAAAGCATCCTTCTTGTTTCCCTGTCTAATCTATCCAACACCTTTTGGGCAAGTCATTCACTCCAAAACTGTAAGTTAGGACAGAAAGAGCAAATTGGTTTATAGCTTGAATTTTGTTCCTAAAAGTCAACACTGTTTTCATAAATAATTTAAGTCTTTTACAATATTCCTTCCTAAGTTTTATTCATACTTGTTCATGTTTTATTGTTGATCCATCATCAATTCCCAAATATTTATACACCCCCTCTTGCTCAAGTTCTTTTATATTACATTCTTGTCCCAAACGGATATTTTCTTGGTATTGCAGCTTTTACCCTCTATGCAGATGACATAATGATACACAGCTCTCACCCTAGCTTAAACCTACTTCACCAGTCATTACAATCCATTTTTAAGTTTCTCAGTAATTGCTTGTCCACAAATCTCCTAACTCTAAATGTTACAGAAGCAGCTACATTATTCTTTGCCAACAATCCAACAGCAACAATTATTCCCATGATTTGCCATGTATACATACAACCAAAATACTAACACAAGTTATTTAGCACAGATATCTTGGTTTATCCCTTATTCAAACATTGTCTCAAGCCTCACCATGAGAATATTTCCTCAAACGTTATACAGTAGTCAACGGCTTGCTACCTATTATTTGTCCACCTAACTGAAAATGTCAGAAATGTTTTAATTGACTTGTGTATACACTTCACCTGTCTGTCTTTAAATCCTCACAAAAATGCTAACATAATACAAAAATAGGTGGTAGTCTACTTAACACCAAAAGTGTGATGAGACCTTGGAACACAGGTGGACAGTAGTCTCTCCTTTGATAATCACATTGCCACATCCTTCTACGTGGCACACCTCATCACAAAAGGTTTCTCATACAGGAAGAAGAGGTCATTGTTCCCCTCTACTCGTCACTTATTAGACCCATTATATAGTGCAACGCCCCATTTTGGTATGTACCTCACAAGACATCTACAACAACTGGAAAAGCCACAGAAATACCACACAAAGAGGATTACAGGACTCAAACAGATGCCCTACACAGATTGTCTCAAAAAACTCCAGCTTTAATCCGTCGCATATCGCCTACTCAGAGGCGATCTCTGCCTAACCTATAAAGCTATGTCAAACCCATGGACATGCTACACTTAAAGAAATCCCAATCCCTCCGAGCTACACGCTCTAGGGACCTAAACCTTGTCACCACAATAAACAGAACATGCTGGAGGGATAGATTCCTGTCCCAGAGACTTCCCATACTCTGGAACAAACTACCTATCTATATTAAACAAAGCTCCTCCTTAGCACTCTTCAAGAAAAATCTCAATGACTGGATGGGAAATAGGAACTTCACCCCTGGGATCACATCTGTGGCTCTGCTCAACAGGGGCACAGGAAAATAACTTTCTTGGGTGGCAAAATCCAGGGTACCTTTTTAGATAGGCTTGTATAGGCCCTAGAGCCGATAGCCTAGTACCTACCTATGAACAATTATAAATGTACTTTTCAGATTCATACGTCAGCTTCCAAGAGATAAACATCACAATGACTTTCTGCGACTCCAGGAGCTACTTTCCATCTATCCTCTCTTACCTTTAAACTGCTGTATAACAGATACTTTCCACTGTTACAAACCAAGCTAGTCTTTATGTCTTCCTGCTGTGGTCTGCAAACCAAATGTGATGGTACATTAATGCTCCAAAGACCCTAATGTATAAAAGTAATTGGCAAAGTAAGCTTCTTAAAGATTATTACTCCCATTTAGAACTGTGTGCCCAAAGACATAGGGCAGATAACACAATGCACCACAGTTAGGAAAAAGATGATACATCTCAAGAAGTCTGACACATGCATTTGCTTTTGTGACAATGGCTAATCCATACAAGTTAACAGTGACTTCTGTTCTGCAATATGCCATACTCAATATATTAGTAAATCAAAACATGTACATTTATATATATTTATCTAGTTATATGTGTGTGTGTGTGTGTATGTGTGTATATATATATATATATATATATATATATATATGTGTGTGTATATATATATATATATATATATATATATATATATATATATGTGTGTGTTTGACTAAATTTATGCTGGAGTTTTGATTTTTTTCATGCTGGTTCCCTGCACTATTTGACATAGTTTGCACCTGTTGTATGTACTGTGTGTGTGTGTGTGTGTATGTATGTATTCAGTTGACTATTTTTAACATTGACATCTGTTTAGTCGACACAATTTGGTCAGCTAAGCAGAAGTCCAATAAGTGTGTGAGAAAGAAAAACCTAGACACTAGGAATATGCCTGTTTCCCAGGGACTGTGCAGTCTCGAAATTAGTATATACAATTAACACTGGGGTATGGGTGGCACACATGGGGGTTGCAAAAAAAAAAAAAAACAATGTTTTTAATTTATTTTGTAGATTTAATAGCATGCTCAGAGGGTTTTCCTGAGAGCACACATGATGTGCCAATGTTTGCAATGTTGACCTTTTGTTGTTGGTGGTATGCTGTTTTGACCATATCTAGTAAACATATATGTTTAGGTAGACCTAAAAATGAAAGGTGTAGTAGTAGTAAGTGTAACTTCAGGTACAGGTGTGCATAAGTAAACTGAATATCACTGATGGAAACACATTTGATAACTTTTTAGCTGCAGTATGGACTATTTATGGTTTAACCCACTTTCAGCTGCCCAGCAGTTTACTAAATGTACAACCGAATCTAGATATAAAGGTCTCAGCTGTCTATGTAAACAAACTATGCTGCATATAAATCACTTTTTACAACATGTAACTACCTCAGAAAAGGAGTGAAGTGCAAAATGTGGAAATGGCTGTGTGCAGAAGTGATTCTTGTGATCTTACATGTAAACAAATCTGTATGACGCTTACTATTGCATGTGCAAGTAACTGTGTATTACTCAAATATGGCAACATGTGTAGCAACATGCATACTGTTCTGAATCAATTTAAGACTGTGCAATCCAACATGAGCAATAAACATGTGCTATTTGCCATTAATCCTTTATAACATTAATGAGAGATCTGTAATTCTGGCCTTGTGCAGTGCAGAACATGACTAAAAAACTCAGGGATGTATACAGAGGTGATACGTGTAGCTTAGCCAAGATCATGCCTCTCAGTCTGTTAGCACAAACAATCTGAACAAAGCCTGATAGAATGGGGGGGGGGACAAAGGCCCAAAGATAGGTACAGATTTTTAATATTGCTCTTATAAACTTAGAAAGTTGCTAAAATAACCATGCAGTGGTAGCGTTGTTGCCTCACAGCAAGAGGATCTCCAGTTCGATTCTTGGCTGGGGTGCCTTCTCTGTGGAGTCTGCATGTCCTCCCTGCAGTTGTGTGAGTTTCCTCTGGGTGCTCCAGTTTCTTCCAACATTACAAACACATGCATTTGAAGCATTTCTCCCCGGGCTTCCACTGAAAATTGGTTTAGTTCTAAGTTGGACTTTCCTGGTTAACAAATGTAAAATAAAAATAAACAAACTGATTTGCCTTAGCACACATTTTTCCGAACGATATGACATCTCAAACACAAATGTTTATCATTATTTAGTGACTTCAGTCCTCATATCATCCCAGTGATTTGCCAGAAAATCACAAATTTTATGAGGAACAGATCAAAAATATGAAGCAAAAATCTGGCCATTCTGTGAAAATCTGTGCATTTAAGAGGTATGGAAGATTTTTGCTGGGAGTGGGACCCATGCTGCAGCTCAATGATCTGTAACACTGTAACTCAGTACAGCGTATGGAATGCATGCTAAGTTTCTTCCTCTCCATGGAGTATATCACAGTATAAAAATGTGCAGAAAAACAAATGCAGAAGCAATTTTAGGGAGATCACAACAAAAATGCAAGTGATGCAATACCATAATAACATGCTTCTACATTAATACAAATCTATGCCCATAAAACCTAATCTCTATATTAATACAGATCTAGTCCCATAAAATCTAAGATCATTATTTCTTTAGAATTAAGACACATAGTGACAAAAAAAGAAATATGAATTGCCTGCAAAGAATGTCTATCACATCAGAAGAAAAAGATATAAAGCCAGTACACGTAGGAACTATAGCATTCGTTCCAGTCTGTCTGTTCACATCTAAATCATAATATCAGCATTTACCATGTGATGAGCTTCATGTTTTAAACTGTCATATTTCTATATACATATTATTTATGTCTGATGTCTATGATTTTTACCTACAAATATATTTTTTCAGACGTGTATGTTGCTTTGAATATTATACTCCTCTGATTAGTTATATAGTCAGTAAAGATATTATAAACAATCCTTTTTAGTTACTGTTTTAAGTCTGAAGATATATTCACTGCTAATTTCAAACAGTTGTCATGCTCTAATGCATATATATATATATATATATATATATATATATATATATATATATATATGTATGAGGATCTACTTCTAAAGCTCAAAGCTTCAAAACTTCAAACAGCCAAGACCAGAAGATCAAAGTTTTGAAACTTCGAAAATGAAATAAAAACATTTTTTTTTACATTTTCGCAGGGGGGGCAAGTCCCCCTGCACCCCCACACCCCCTCCTAAATAAATATACAAATACGAAGATTGCACTACAGTGAGGAAAACAGTAAATATCCCATTCTGTGCTGTATGGCAATCTCCTTTCAAAACATTCAAAGTTTCACGACTTCAATCTTATGGTCTCAGCAGTTTGACATTATACGTTTTGAAACTTCGAGCTTCTGAAGGGGATCCATATGTGTGTGTGTGTGTGTGTGTGTGTGAGTGCGTGCGTGTGTATATATATATATATATATATATATATATGTGTGTATATATATATATATATATATATATCAGTAAATTAAAACATTGTCTCTCTTATGTGTATATTTGTTTTAGACAAATTAAATTTGGTACCAGGTTATCCACTGACCATGTCAGTTTCTGCAACTGACTTTATAATGCACTAGTAAAGCTGAAGGATTCTTTTGATGTCTGCAACAAGGATTTAAGCAAAGGGATATGGTTTGATTTGAAAATAACAGTTCTGTAAGGAATAGCCAAGGACCCCTATTTCACATTTTCCAGGGAAAATACTAATAAATCCCAAATGTAGACTATTTTTCTTCTCAAATTTACAATGTATAATACTGTCAGCCAACTATATTGAGTTTTCCACATACAGAATCTGCTTTAATTTTGCATGTATGTAGATGCATTAGAAAATTAGAGCGAAATCATAGCAGAAATGAGAATTTAGATTTAAAAATCACCACTATAATTCCCATATTTCATCTCAAGAAAATAGAATTTAATTTTTTGAAAACCTTCAGCCATTTTCCCTTAGAACAGTATGTCAAAGCCAGGTCTTTCAGCTGCTACTTATAACAAATGAGAATTATGCTTCCTACACCCTCTGCATTTTAATTGAACTCTGAGCAACTTCAGCCCAGGAAAAGAATGGCCTTTTAGATTTGTATAACCCTGGTGTGGGCATGCTGGTCATTTGGGGAATCTATCTCTATGAAATAAATCAACTTCCATGTTCATGCACTTTTCAGTGAAACTGAAGGAGAAAGTCTTATCTTGTTATAGTTAGCTGGGGTGATATGCGAGTAGGAAGAAAAAAGGGATATGAGAAGTGGTGATATAGGGGAAAAGACAGCAACTGGATGAAGGAACATAGCAGTACAGACAACGTGTGGATTCCTTTCAAGGGTGATTATTCCGGAAGAAGGTAATACTCTTGTCAATCTTCAAACTGTTTTTTAAAGTTAAACTTTACTTTCAGTCTACAGTATGGGGATTTTATATATAGATAAAAATTGCAAACATCTGGAAAGTATACAGCAAATAGTTGTACAGATGGTATATGACCGACATAGTGTACAGAACACGTTGACAGACCTAAGTCTCTATGACATGGAAAGAACCACTGATGGAGAAAATAAATGAGAAAAGCAATCATAATGGCACACATAACAGGAATGACAGGTTGCCTGGAATATGAGTGGGCAGCATTTCACTTTGTACATAATGATGGTGCAGATCGAATAACAACTAAAGAAAAGGAAGTGAGGTATTTCATTAGAAGATGGTTTCAAGGTGGGCTGCCATCTCTAAAGTAGAAGTTCTGTGTAAAATGGCGGCTGTTACACAGGGGATAAAGGGAAGTGTGTGTGTGTGTGTGTGTGTGTGTGTATAAGGAGAAGGGTATCACAGGGGAGTATTTTCTTACTGCTGGTGCTGTATCTATATCTGGACAGATGCAGGCAGCCTGAAACAGACTTTTTGGTAATGCATGCACCAATACTTGCCTGTGTATTCCTCATACCTACATATTTTTTATATTATTATTTCATTATTTTATAAAGAACGAAGAAAGCATAAAAGTCATATTGCTTTTACCTGTTTAGCAACATCCAGTTTTTATATTTTGCAGCACCATTATGTCCTACATATAGCCTGATAACAAACTGTATTGCATATTAATATCACCACTCTAGTTTTGTTAGCTCAGGCAAATGTCTTTATAGATGCATGCAGACTGCAAACCATTATTCTGATACAATTGCTGAATGAACCATATTATTAAAATTCTTCATGGTCAGAAGAACATTTAAAAGAAATGCCTGTGCACTTTTACTTTGAAATCATTTTCTGAAGAAATAAGATTTGTGTGGCACTGTCTGGAGTTAAGTGGTAATTTAAATGACCCCCATTGGGCCAGTAGGCAACTCATCTGTGCCAGATATTATATTATACCTGCAGGGCCTTGATTAATAGAATGTTAATGGGAACACTGGCAAAGCATTATTATTGAATTAGTTCATAAACATACAAGTACCGTTTCATTTATTATAAAATGAATTTTCTAACAAAGTTAATTACAGTTCTTTATTACAGTATGCACTCCTGTTTGAGATGCACACAGCCATAGAAACAGTGCAAACATTTACAATTCAGTGAAATGTAATTATATGAAATAAATTAATTTTAACTCTCCCATGTTTTTGAATTAAATCTATTACCATTAGGTTATTCCACTTAATATCATGATCAGGCACACTAGCATAATTTGTATTTATTTGTGCGCAGCTTTTATGTTGATGTGGCATTTTTCCCAGCATGGAGTTTGAGTCATCACATTCACAGAATTGAATTACCAGTAGAAGCCATCACATCTTAAATCTGTCAGTGATGCAGCCCATTTATTAAGCAGTTCTAACTTTCTAAACAGCTATTAGACTTGTGATGCAGTACTACAGTTTAAATAACATTTCATTGTCAGCACAATGTCATTGCATATAAAAAACAACTCCCTTTTCTTTCCTATCTTTTTTTTAATTTTGTAAGTTGTTTCTAATTAGAAAACTTCCACTTAATACAGTGAACTAATTTCAAGTGTTACATAGTAACCTACGTTTTGCAAAGTGGATTATTAAAGTTCCATAGCTCGCAAGTAGAGTCCACAAGAATTAAACTGTCTTTAAAATGCAGATCGTTTACATCTTACTGCCTTAACCAATAATCTATGCATACAAACTTAGTACAGTTATTTGAGTTTCTTTTTAACTCAAATCATTCTAAAACATTTGTTTGCAATTTTGTTGTGCTTTGTTTTTACTTAGACTGCTGAAACAGCCACAATTAGTAAAATTAAGCTAATTTTTGTAACAAAATTTTTTGGTGGGGAGGTAACTGTTCACATTTTGCAGTTTCTTCTCCGCAGATCCATTAAACTTAATTGACTGCTTCATGAAACCAGTTTAGTCATGACTCAGGCCAGAAAGCCAAAGGTGAAAACAGTACTTGTGCATCTATATGGGCAATTTAGTCTAGTTAATTAACTGGCATGTTTTGAGAGGTGGGAAGTAACCAAAGTGCCTTCTCTACCTGAGTTTGATGAGAAATTGCACGAGTGCCAGTAGGTTGCAGAAAAAAACAGATGAATGGCAAAAGGCCGACTGCTTTTCTCCATAGAAAATCATTGTCTGTGTGCTGGCAATAATTCAGTTTTTTGGGGAGATTTCTCCCTTCTTCAAGTTGGTGCAACCTCAGAGTTGATATAGAAAATTCAGGGGGGTGTAGGGACTTGCCTCCTACATCAGGGGTGGTGGTTGTGCAGGGAGCCTTGCCCCATGAAAAAATCAAGAAAAGAGAATTTTCACTCTTTTGGTTTTCAGGCATTTTTTTCTCATTTTGTTGAAGTGTTGACTTTCAGGAAGCTGGTGTTTCATTGCAGAACCAACCAGATTACCTAGTAAAAACTCATGCAGACATGGGGAGAATATGCTAAACTTTGCATGGTTGGGGGAAGTGAAAGGTGAAGCCACAAAGTGCCAGTATTGCATTTGCAATTTAAACAGAAGCACTTTAGCACTCTGTATGTGGTAGAAAACTGTAGTAGCAGCTCGCTACAGATGTTGCAAGCAGTTTGCTACATTTTAAAAAGAGGAAATACTTATTTTTCTCTTTTTGGAGGGGCATCAGATCGGAATGGCACCAGGTAAAAAAAAACAGCTAGCTAGTCTTGAGCGCTAACCTGGAATTGGGAGATACAGATCTTACCGCTGAGCACTGTGCTGACCTCAATTGATTTTTTTATGTTTATTGACGAGCATAAACTGTTACACAGGGTTTATATCGGAACATCGAAGGCTGATAAGTCCGAAGCTCACAACTTAGAACTTCAAACCCTGAAAGCTGACATCATCAAACCATAGAACGGAGATCGCCATAGAGTGCGGGAAGGGAAGATTTCCCTTTACTGCACTATATGCGATCTCGGAGTTGGTATATTTAAGTAGCATGGGGTGTGCGAGGTATAGGGGGGCTTGCCCCCCCTGCATAGAGCATTTTTTTTTTTTTTGTATGTTCGATGTTGTCAGCTGTCAAGGTTTGCAGTTCAAAGTTGTGAGCTTCGGACTTGTAAGCTTTCTGTTATAGACCCGTTACACATGATGATTAGGCAGCATTATACCCATGCATGGAAATGCAAATAAGGAAACAAAATGGCCTGGAACTGATAAAGATATGAAATGGCACAGCATTACTGACTGCAAGGTGCAAAAAAATGAAGGAAGCTAGATCCACAATGTGAATCAGAATCTGAAATAATGCAGAGTAAAATGAAGAATGAATGATGAATGAATGAATTTATTTATTTATGACCAGGGAAGAACACTGATCATACTGGATGATTTTCAGGCTTCCAATTAGATCAAAATACATGTAGCAGATACAGTATGATGATATCACTGAAGACAGAATATGCATCTTTAAATAACTACAATTGCTCAGTCATTGGTACATCTGTAATACTGTCAGTTTGAATATACATTTTAAACAGTTATAGTGTAATACATAGAAGAATTTATGCTGAGAAGGTAGATTTTTGGGTGGAGTTGTGGGTTTCGATTGTTAAGTAATTGTATTTTCCTTATTTAAATCAGAAAAGCTTAAGTTCTGAGAGAAATTTAAGAAAAGGTGCAACATATTCATATTTTATATGTGGATACAGTGCATTTAGATCTCTTATTAGGAGCTTTAAACTATACTTTTCATTTCACTTCAGGATTCAGACAAAAGGCATTTTAACTGGTGTCCTATAGTAATGCAAATGATTGGTGGTGACAGCAAAAATGGTGGGTCACATGAAAAGGTACGTTACACTTTACAATGGAATTACTCAGGTGAATATTAAATGAGGTTAAGGGAAATGTGAGGGTTTTATAACAGGGCATGGCTGTAATTTAAATAAAGCAGCATTTAATTGTCCAATAGCTAAAATTCAGTGTCTTAAAAGCATCTTGCTTTTATCAAAATACTTATTTTTTTTAAAGACTCTCTAATGCAAGGCAATCCTCATTATACTGTTACCAGACAACCTGTAATAGAACCTTCTGCTGGAGTCTCTGACTGCTAGTACTGGCTAAAGCAGCTATGGCTGAATTATGACCCCCCACCAACATATATGCACACAGTAACAGCTGCTTCTCCCATCTTGTCAACCCACTGGAATGATGAGCTTGTCACTGTTCTTGAGACATTATTGTCACAGTCAACTTCAACTTCTTTGTGTCAGCAGGCTAAAAATAAAACAGTGTGTGCTATTGAGAGAAATGCAAAGGAGTATAGAAATGTTGTACATACGTTTGTTCTTGGAATTTTATGCAGTTAGTTTGCAGGCCTTGATCCACCACATTTAGATAATACTTAGTGGACACATTTGTTGTATTTTTACATGGTGTAAATGTGATATTGGGAAAAAAAAAACAATTGCATGATAAATATGGAAGTGGAGATCACACATCATTTATTTACTTGAATATATGTATGTATGTATGTGGGGCTACTTGAAAACACTGACACGCCAAAACACAATATGACGAGAACACCGAGACCGGAAGATCGACAACTTAGATGACCGACAGTTTAAAAGCCCAACACTGAGAACACTGTCATGTTAAGGTAAGTGTGCGATAGTGACAGACTTTAGGGTTGGGGCGGGTTAAGTGAGTTACGGTTAGGGTGCGGGTAAGGTAAGTGTGCAATAGTGACAGACTTTATGGTTAGGGGTGGGTTAAGTGAGGTAGGGTTAGGGCGTGGGTTAAGTGAGTGTGCGATAGTGACGGACCTTAGGGTTAGGGTTTGGGTTAAGGTTAGTGCATAGATAGTTGTGTATGTAAGGTTTAGTGTAGGTTTGTAAGGTTTTTGGTGTGCTTGTGTTGTGTGTGTGTTTTTCGGAAAAGGTATTTGTTTTGTTTTGTTGATTGTCGGGATTGTGGTTTGTCGGGCATGTGAAGTTTCGTGCTTTTAAACTGTCGATCATCTCAGTTGTCAATCTTCCGGTCTCTGTGTTCTCATAGTCTGTGTTTTGGAGTGTCAGTGTTTTCATGTAGACCCATGTACGTACACGTGTTTGTAGGTATGTATTTATTAACATTTCTCATCTGGTAATTTCAGGCTGGGAGTTCCCATCTTCAGGGCACTCCTGGGGAAAAAAATTCCAAAAAGTCAGCAGATGAGCAATATTCAGTTACATCAGTCAACAGGAAGCAAATATTTATGACCATATGAGAAACAATTAAGTAAAATAACTTGCAACAGATGTGATTAAGACAATGGCCATGACTCGGGGGGGGGGGTGATACTTTGATCTGAAAGGCAAAATTATGTAATGAGTGATAGAGCACAGGGCGGGGGCAACTCAAAAAAAAACTCCACAATGCTTAGTTGTGCAAGCTTGTAAAATCCACTGCATCTCCATCTGCCCTATCTATTCCGTATTGTATATCTAATATCACTGCCCTGTACATTCTGTATTGTACATCTAGTAACACTGCCCTGTCCATTACTTATCTTTACTCCACTCTACACCCCACCCTCAACTACCAAACTCCCTTCTGTGATGTGCAAGTGCCGCTAATAGGTGGTTAACCCCTGACTAAGGAATCACTCTCCAAGGCACTTGTCTTTAACCAGTGAGAAGCTTGTTTGACCTCCCAATACACAGACTCTGACACCCTGTAATCTGGACTGCTCCCGTATGTAGTTGAGCCCTGACTAAGGAATCACTCTCCAAGGCACTGATCTTTAACCAGCGTGAAGCCTATTTGAGCACCCAGTACATGGACTCTGACCCCTTGTAATCTATACTGCTCTCTAATTAATGTGGTTAAGCCCTGATTAAGGAGTTACTCTCCAAGGCACTCGTCTTTAACCAGCGTGAAGCCTGTTTGAGCACCCAATACACAGACTTTGACCACTTGTAATCTGGACTGATCTGTAATTAATGTATGTTATGTTGTATCCTATTTTAACCATAGGCTCATAGGTTGGTACTAGGCTATCAGCCTAGCCATAACAATTCCCTTGCTATTTCTTCCCACACTATTTACTTCCCTGGACCCCTGTGTAGCAGGGTGACTGATATGATCCCCAGTGTGAATTTCCTTTCTCCCATCCATTCGTCAAGGTTCCTTTTGAAGAGGGCCAAAGAGGCTCTATGCTTGACATGTATGGACAGTCTATTCCAGAGTCTGGGGAGTGTCTGGGTTAGGAACCTATCCCTCCAGCATGTTTTGTTTATTGTGATGACAAGGTTTAGATCCCTGGAGTGTGTGGCTCTGAGGGATTGGGATTTCTTTAAGTGTAGCATGTCCAACAGCTCTGGGTTTGACATGGCCTTGTATGTTAAGCAGAGATCGCCTCTGAGTAGACAATATGTGACAGAGTATAGCTGGAGTTTTTTAAGGTGGTCAGTGTAGGGCATCTGCTTTAGGCCTGTGATTCTTTTAGTGAGGTATTTCTGCAGCCTTTCCAGTTGTAGCAGATGTCTTGAAAGGTACATACCAAATGGGGCGTTGTATTCTATAATGGGTCTAATGAGGGATAAGTACAGTGGGACAATGACCTCCTTTTTTCTGGATGAAAAGCCCTTAGTGATGAGGTGTGCCACATAGGATTTCCTGACTGTTGTGGTGATGTGGTTATCGAAGGTGAGACCACTGCCCACCTGTGTCCCTAAGTCTCTTATCGCACATTCGGTGTTTAGTGTACTGCCACCTATATGGTAATTCATGGGTATATGTTTTTTCCCAAAGGGGATAACTATACATTTCTTGGCATTGAGCTTGAGCCCATGGCTCTGGCAACAAGCATCTGTTTCTGTAAGGCCCTTTTGTAGAGTATCCACATCATTTGGGGATTCAGTAATGGCTCCCAGTTTGCAGTCATCTGCGAACTTTGTTAGCCAGAGTCCCTTAGTGTTGGCCTGTACTTCAGAGAAGTAGATGCTAAACAAGAGCGGTCCCAGGACTGAACCCTGAGGTACTCCACTTGTCACTTGTCTAGAGTTGGATTTGGAGTCAGCTACTTTTACAGTGTGGGTCCTGTCAGTAAGCCAGTTGGGAACCCATCGAGTGATGTAGGGATTAATGCCCAGCTTCGTAAGTCTGTCTATGATTCCAGAGTGGGGGATGGTGTCAAAGGCCTTGGTGATGTCCAGATAGGCTGTGTGGACCGCCTTACCCTCGTCCACTGCTCTGGAGACTGATTTGAAGAAGTCAATCAGGTTCAGGAGACGAGATCGGCCCTTCACGAGCCTAAACTGGGTGGGGTCCAATGTTTGAAGGTTGCCAATGTCTATGTTTATAAGTTCCATGATAATACGTTCCATGGCCTTGCAGATCAGGCTCATCAGACTGATGGGGCAGTAGTTCCTGGGATCCAAGGTAGATCCCCCCTTGTGGAGTGAGATAACTGTAGCTGTGCGCCATTCAGTAGGCACAAAGCCTGAGGTGAGGCTATGATTAAACATAATACTTAGGTGAGGTGCCAGTTAATTTTGTAGCTCATGTAGTACACAGCCCGGGATGTCATCTAGTCCCATGGATGCTGTATTCTTAGCTTTGGAGAGCGCATTTTTTACCTGTGTAGCCATTATTACCGGAATTTGGCAATCTTCCAGTATTGAGATGGGCCGTTTAGGGGGTGAAGTTGGCACTGAATTGATCTGCCAGGATATTGGCAATATCCTTGGGATCAGTATATTTAATGCCATTCTGTTGTAGCTCAGAGCAGATCTGAGTATTGCCATTTAGATTCTTGACATAGTTATAGAATGCCTTGTGGTTGTCTTTGGAATATTTGGCAATTTTATTTTCGTAACTAGCTTTGGAGGATTTTATGAGGGATCTCAGCTTCTTACTGAGGCTGGTAAGGGAGTTTTTTTGCATTCTGGGATTTTCCTCTTTTCTGCAACAGTTATTTCCTTTTGTTGTAAAGTTTATGACAGAGGACCGCCAGATTGGCTTCCTTTTTTTGGAGGAGAGAATCTTGGTTCTATTTGAGATGGCACAATTCATGCATGAGTGGATGTGCTCGTACAGTGCCTTAGTGTAGAATTCAGCAGTCAAACTTTCAGTTCCCGTCTGTATGGGTGTCATGAGGTTTGTCTCTTCTGACTTGAGTAGCATGAAGTTGGCTTTGGAGAAGTTTTTTATGGAGCTTTCCTTACTGAGGGGTGGGGGTGGGATGTGGATGTTAAGGGTGATTAGCTTATGGTCAGACCTGACCAATGAGGGGGTGACCATAGGTGTGGAGCATCGATTTCCTATGTTGGTAATGACCAGGTTTAGGATATTGGAGCCCCTGGTGGGACTATTGATTAGTTGATCCAGGGCGTTGGAATTTATGAATTCCAAGAACCATTGGGCAAATGTATTGGTACACAAGTAGTTTTCCCAGTTAATGGCAGGATAGTTGAAATCAACCAGTATTAGGGTGTTTGGTTGTATCTTAATATTTTCCAGTATGTTTAGAAAGGTGTAGTGAAAATCTTGGGACATCTTATCTCCTGTAAAATAAGCTACCTGCACATCACCAGAGACATTTCTACCAATCCTCCCTTTACCCCATTTATTGTTCTTTTAGTTTATAATTTTTCTACTGTAGCCTTTTGCCTCCACCACTTGTCAACTTCTACAGAGTCAGAAAATAAATCATTAAAGTAAGACACCAGCTACTTTTGAAAAGTAATCCCTGTAGGAAAAGACTTTCTCAATTGTTTTCCTTGCTTACTTGCTCTGCTGAGGCATCCATAGTCCATCCTGCTCTGTTTATCCTTCGGGCTCACTCCACTCTGCTACCCTGCCCCCATTTGTAGCCACCCCCCCCATACAATTAGTTTTATACTTACAGAAACTCCTCCCCCTACAGATAAATGGCCAGTCAAAATCTCAACATCCTACACCATTTAACACCTACAGCATTAGATTTATTTCACCTATTTACTAAACTCTATGTCAATTAAATTAATTGCTCCAAAAACGTTTGATAAACATTTGAATCTGTCCTATCTATAACATATCTACTTAAAATTAATACTATCTCTCCCCTCCAAATCATAATCTGAACTTAACCTATACTTATATCCCTCAACTAAAAATATGCCTTCCACACTACACTATTATTCCCTCTTGTTATCCCTAACCATCACTCTATATATACTATCACAACTTACATCCCTTGAAAGCTCTCCAATACACCTCCCATTTCAAGCATACACTAGACCCACACCTCCTATGAAACACAGTGATAGTTTCTTTTCAAATTACTGTAAACCTAATTGAATTTCATCACATTTACCTCAAAAAACGTTGTCATATCCACTCCCACCAAACCTATAATACCATCTCACACTGTAAAAACATTTGTTTCCAAAAATTCCTTCTTTAACTACCTTATTAATCACCTCCTTCAGCTCCTGTAGTGTGGGGATACACAACCCAACCCTGGTCCAGTACAATCAACTGGCTCCATTCCCTCTCCTCCCTCCAAAGACATATGTTTTATCACTATAAGCACAAGCAGTAGTTGCAATAAAATTACTGACTTCCATGCATGGCTGACGCATTATTCTCCTGACATAGTTGCAGTCACTGAAACCTGGCTAAAGCCACAAATTAAGGACTCTGAAATATTGCAATCAGATTACAGTATCCTAAGAAAAGATAGAACCCACAAAAAAGGATGGGGAGTAGTACTAATCTACACAATACCTATGTCATCTCTCCCTTAGTCCAACCAGTGACATCCTTTGGTAACGCTGAATTTCTTTTCACTTTCCTGCAGCTAAATAAATCTAAACAAATATATGTATCAGTAATCTACATACCTCCTCGCCAAAACATCACTACCCTAGAAAACATCCTTCCCTGGACAACTGCTAATATTAGCAATGAAACACACACCTCTTGGCCAAAACATCATTACCCGTGAAAACATCCTTCCCTGGAGAACTGCTAATATTAACAATGTAACTGTAATTATGGGAGACTTAAACATTAATTGGCAAACTCTTATGACTGACTCCCCAGAAAACAACATCAACCTCCAAGGCTTTACAGAGCTCATTACCATCACTTCCAGGCTACAAAACAACTCCTTAGGCAGTACTCCAGATTGGATATTGATATCAGAACCTCATGTGATGAAGGGAGATACTGCCAGCCCAGCTAGCTGGAATTTTGTAAATAATTATATGTTATTGGTGAATATTAAAATGATTTATGTAAGATTCTTGTATTACAAATGTATTAGAACTGTATGTCATGCTTGTACAGACGTGTGTTGAAAAGGTATTTGCAAAATTATTGTTTAAAATGGATCCACAGTGTGCTCTACTGAAAGAGAACAGAAATGCACATGCACTATTGTAACTGTTTAAATGTATAAATATTTAACAGCAGGAACTGGAATACAGGAGGTTAATTTCAAAAAAATAATTAAAATTAAATTACCTTTCAGTTTTCAATGCAGCAAGAGACACATTGTCTGTACTAGGAAACTTCCTGTATTGTCTTTATGGTGAACTAATTAATAGTTTTGAAAGCATGAAGGAATGTAATTGTTTTATGACTTCTAGCATCTGCCAGAGATCTGAGGAGAACCCCTTGTTTATGTATTTTTACAGGTAGATGCTAAATGCTACCAGCTGCCATCAGTGGTTGTTTTGGGCCTGGGAACTAAAAGTCAGATGACAAGAAATAATGTAATTCTGCAAGTTATCCCAGCAGTAATATTTGAGATATTAATTTGAGAAGTCTCTTAGTGAGAGAGAGCATTCTGTATTCAGTCTTGGATCTGACAAGATTCATTCACCACACATCTGCCTTGGTGTAATGAAGTAAGTTTCTGGGGTATAGTAATTCTCTTAGATACAGTCAGGAATATAGCAAAGCTTAGTTTATATGTTTTTCTTTATTTATTTGAGACTGTCCTGCAATGCTGTTTTAAATATTTCCTGTGGTTTGAACAGTGATGTCACTGTGAATATATATTTAATATTGCCTTGTTATTTTATTATTTACTATTAAATATATTTAAACCTTTCATTGTGGCTGATCTGTGTAGAGATATTTATGTTTTGAGAGTACTTGCATGTTTATTTGGTGACACTGCGTGGGCCACTCCTAATAGCCTTGCTCTTAGTCAAACTACCATGTGTGTTAATACTGATATTACACAGTAATATTGGACACCCTTTGTTAAGGGCCTTAAAGTAGCTAATAAGGAGTTGACTGGTGACAATGGTAACTACCTTATAGTCTGGGCAGAAGGGGGCATAGCTAGCAAACCTGTGCCATCCTTTTCTAGGTGTGAATATGTATGCTCAAAGTGCATGTGTGTCAGCTACTTGGGCAGGGACATGAAGCACTGGTTGGACAGAGAAGGCGCTGGAGGCCTAGGCTTGGTCAGTAGGCAGAGATCACCACTCTGTAGCTGTGCCAGTGAGGAGTCTTATTGGGGATCTGGAGAAACAGGGAGAAACCAGCCCTGGACTGACTGTGGTCTCTGTGTGCCCTTATGGGAAGTTGCACTTGATGCAGAAAGCTGCATCTGGAAACACTGTGTGTGTGTGTGTACCTGTCATCCTCTCAGTGAAAATCTCCTACTGTTACCAATGGTGAGAATTGAGGCTTCTTGATTGCTGATCCAGTGGTGGGGTATCTCACCCCACAACTACACTAACTCAAACACACTCCCCAACACCCTAAGTACGTCCCTAGTGACCATCTGCCAGACTATACTCACAGAATCCTACAACAAGACTGCAAATCTTATACCTATAAAACTATAAGAAATCTTATCAGATATAACCAGCAGACTTTTAATAATATTTTAAAATCAATCAACTGGTCCTCCCTAAAAACTTTACCTCTAAATGATGCCATCCACTAATTTAACAAAGTCTTTCTAGATACTATTAATAGCATAGCCCCTATGTGAATCAAAAGAATAAAAACAATCACTCACCCTGGCTCACTTTAACCACAAAAAAAAATTATGCAAACCAGAGACCAAGCATGGAAAAACTTGCTGACAAAAGAGACACCAATCTATTAATATACAAACAACTATGCAACAAATCAAAACAAACTTATCTCTGACAAAAAAATATGTCTCAAAACAACATACCAACCAAAACAAAAACCCAAAAAGATTTTGGGGTTCTATCTCTAAACTCCTAAGTCCCATTTCCACTAAAAACCCTTCACCAGCCGCTGATAAACATTTATCCGAAATAGTCAACATCATCAACTCAACTTATAAATAACCCTACCTGTCCACAAAATCCACCCCATCCAACTCACCAAACAATCGTAGCAAAAGCAACAACCCTGCCACACACATTATCTACTCAGCTACCACTTCCACACCTACGTTTACTCTACAACCTATTCCTACCGCTCTAATACATAAACTTCTTCATAAATTAAAATAATGCTCCCTCTCCACAGACATCCTCCTGTCAGAATACCTAAAACTCACCGCAGACTGTATTTCCTACCCAGTTAGTATAATTAATTCACTGGTCCATCTCTGAATCTAATGTCTCACAAATATGGAAAGAATCTATCATAACCCCCCTTACATAAAGGTAGAAATCCCAATGAACTTAAAAATTATCAACCTGTCTCTATCCGCTCACCTGTATCTAAAATACTTGAAAAATGCATTCACATACAACAACCAAAATACCTATCCAAAAATCTAATTTCTCCCTTGCAACATGGTTTCCGTCTGGGAAATGGTACATCCACCACATTTATATCTTTCACAAAGCCTTGGATGCCCGCCAGCTAACCTCAGTTATCTTACTGGATTTATCCAAAGCGTTTGATACAGTGTCTCATCAATAACCTATCACAGTATCTGACAAACAAAACCAGAGTACCCCAATGTTCCATTCTTGAACCCCTACTTTTCAATATTTTTGTAAACAATCTTCATACTGCTTCTCTTGAAAGCAAACTTATTCAATATGCCGATGGTTCCACCGTAATCTTCTCCTCCAATAACCTCCAGCATCTCCAAAAAATGACTCAAAATGCTTTCTCCTCTGTTGAAACCTGGCTAAATGACATACAACTACTACTAAACCCCAAAAATACCAAACTGACATTGCTCACCCCAAAACGTCTCCTGCAGAACTTTAAAATATTTTCACTAAATAACACAGAATTTGAAATCGTAACCCAAGCAAAACTACCGTGCATCAACATTGACAATAAACTCACCTTTGAGTACCATATACTGAACACCATTAAAAATACACACTTGGTAAACTCTATAGGCACAAACACTTTATGGATATCCCCACCAAAAAAAGTTTGCCAATACATACTTAGTCCCCTCCCTACTGTACAGAGCCCCATGCTAACAAAACTGCATATTATCTCTCAAAAACAAACTACAATCATGTTACTACAAAATTGCCAAATTTACTACTGGCCTATCTTATTGCACACATCGCTATCATGCCCTTAAAGAACTAAATTGGCTACATTTCTCCCAGTGCCTTAGCTATGTACAACTAACCCAAGCATATACATTGATATACAAACCTGATAGCTGCTCAGCTTTAAAGCCTGTCATACAACCTTACAGCCCATCCAGAAGTCTGATTTCCACTGATGAACAACTCTTAGAAGTTTACAAACCCAATAAAACAGCCAGCAAAAGTCTCTACTCTTTCTCCATTTCAGAACTCTGGAATACCCTCCCCTCAAACATTAGCATCTTAGACTCCTTTAGGACCTTCAAACTCAGTTTAAAAAAGAATCTTCTCAACATCCATATCTGTCCCTGCTCTCACCCCTAAAACTAACATACTCTACTTTGATACTTTAGCTCTTATCTTACTATCTAAGTACTTCACATGGCTCTCCTCTGCTTCCCTCCTCTTTCCCAAACTCAATACTTGCATCCCCCCCACTATCTTCTCTGCATTCCCCTCAGTCTTCTTTGCCTTAACTAGCTTTGTACCAACCAACCTATCTTTTTGCTCCCAATGCCACAAACATTAAAGTACTATTTCCCTCATAGTCTTAACCCAGCTCCTCTATCATCTCCCTCTGTACAGTATTATCTTCACTACCCTTCTAATCAGCTCTTTTCCCTCTTGTAATACACTTCCTCCAATTCAATTATTCCTATCTGAAACCAACTCTATAACTCCAAAACTAACTGTAAAGCTACTACTCTATACAAAATAAGCCTGTTATATGTATTTCTAAATCAACAAAGTAATACTATTACATTTCTGTTGTTTACAAAACAGTATTTATCTGTATCAGAACAAAAATCAAAATGTATAAATACCTGTCAGTTGTTAAAAGTTTATGTTTTATGTACTCTATGTGGAGCTTTTCTCCCCAGGCCTTTACTGAAAATGGGTTTCTGACCAAGTCAGACTTCCCAGGTCAATAAATGTCAATAAATAAACAAAATAAATAAATTCCCTACTGTATGTCTAATATCACTCCCCTATCCATTCCTACTGTATATCTAATATTACTGCTCTGTCCATTCCCTACTGAACATCTAATATCACTGCCTTGTCCATTCCCTGCCGTACATCTAATATTGTTTCCCTGTCCATTCCCAGCTGTACAGCTAATATCACTGCCCTGTCCATTCCTTACTGTGTATCTAACATCACTGCCCTGTCCATTCCCTACTGTACAGCTAGTATCACTGTTGTGTCCATTCCCTGCTGAACATCTAATATCACTGCTGTGTCCATTCCCTACTGAACATCTAATATCACTGCTGTGTCCATTCCCTACTGAACATCTAATATCACTGCTGTGTCCATTCCCTACTGTATATCTAATATCACTGCTGTGTCCATTCCCTACTGTATATCTAATATCACTGCTGTGTCCATTCCCTACCGTACATCTAATATCACTGCTGTGTCCATTCCCTACTGTACATCTAATATCACTGCTGTGTCCATTCCCATCTAATATCACTGCTGTGTCCATTCCACATCTAATATCACTGCTGTGTCCATTCCCTACTGTACATCTAATATCACTGCTGTGTCCATTCCCTACTGAACATCTAATATCACTGCTGTGTCCATTCCCTACTGTACATCTAATATCACTGCTGTGTCCATTCCCTACTGTACATCTAATATCACTGCTGTGTCCATTCCCTACTGTACATCTAATATCACTGCTGTGTCCATTCCCTACTGTACATCTAATATCACTGCTGTGTCCATTCCCTATTGTACATCTAATATCACTGCTGTGTCCATTCCCTACTGTACAGCTAGTATCACTGTTGTGTCCATTCCCTGCTGTACATCTAATATCACTGCTGTGTCCATTCCCTACTGTACATCGAATATCACTGCTGTGTCCATTCCCTACTGTACAGCTAGTATCACTGCTGTGTCCATTCCCTACTGTACATCTAATATCACTGCTGTGTCCATTCCCTACTGTACATCTAATATCACTGCTGTGTCCATTCCCTACTGTACAGCTAGTATCACTGCTGTGTCCATTCCCTACTGAACATCTAATATCACTGCTGTGTCCATTCCCTATTGTACATCTAATATCACTGCTGTGTCCATTCCGTACTGTACATCTAATATCACTGCTGTGTCCATTCCCTACTGTACATCTAATATCACTGCTGTGTCCATTCCCTACTGAACATCTAATATCACTGCTGTGTCCATTCCCTACTGTACATCTAATATCACTGCTGTGTCCATTTCCTACTGAACATCTAATATCACTGCTGTGTCCATTCCCTACTGTACATCTAATATCACTGCTGTGTCCATTCCCTACTGTACATCTAATATCACTGCTGTGTCCATTCCTTACTGTACATCTAATATCACTGCTGTGTCCATTCCCTACTGTACATCTAATATCACTGCTGTGTCCATTCCCTGCTGTACATCTAATATCACTGCTGTGTCCATTCCCTACTGTACATCTAGTATCACTGCTGTGTCAATTCCCTACTGTACATCTAATATCACTGCTGTGTCCATTCCCTATTGTACATCTAATATCACTGCTGTGTCCATTCCCTACTGTACATCTAATATCACTGCTGTGTCCATTCCCTACTGAACATCTAATATCACTGCTGTGTCCATTCCCTACTGTACATCTAATATCACTGCTGTGTCCATTCCCTACCGTACATCTAATATCACTGCTGTGTCCATTCCCTACTGTACATCTAATATCACTGCTGTGTCCATTCCCTACTGTACATCTAGTATCACTGCTGTGTCCATTCCCTACTGTACATCTAATATCACTGCTGTGTCCATTCCCTATTGTACATCTAATATCACTGCTGTGTCCATTCCCTATTGCACATCTAATATCACTGCTGTGTCCATTCCCTACTGTATATCTAATATCACTGCTGTGTCCATTCCCTACTGTACATCTAATATCACTGCTGTGTCCATTCCCTATTGTACATCTAATATCACTGCTGTGTCCATTCCCTATTGCACATCTAATATCACTGCTGTGTCCATTCCCTACTGTATATCTAATATCACTGCTGTGTCCATTCCCTACTGTATATCTAATATCACTGCTGTGTCCATTCCCTACTGTACATCTAATATCACTGCTGTGTCCATTCCCTACTGTACATCTAATATCACTGCTGTGTCCATTCCCTACTGTACATCTAATATCACTGCTGTGTCCATTCCCTATTGTACATCTAATATCACTGCTGTGTCCATTCCCTATTGCACATCTAATATCACTGCTGTGTCCATTCCCTACTGTACATCTAATATCACTGCTGTGTCCATTCCCTACTGTACATCTAATATCACTGCTGTGTCCATTCCCTACTGTACATCTAATATCACTGCTGTGTCCATTCCCTACTGTACATCTAATATCACTGCTGTGTCCATTCCCTACTGTACAGCTAGTATCACTGCTGTGTCCATTCCCTACTGTACATCTAATATCACTGCTGTGTCCATTCCCTACTGCACATCTAATATCACTGCTGTGTCCATTCCCTACTGTACATCTAATATCACTGCTGTGTCCATTCCCTACTGTACATCTAATATCACTGCTGTGTCCATTCCCTACTGTACATCTAATATCACTGCTGTGTCCATTCCCTACTGTACATCTAATATCACTGCTGTGTCCATTCCCTACTGTACATCTAATATCACTGCTGTGTCCATTCCCTACTGTACATCTAATATCACTGCTGTGTCCATTCCCTACTGTACATCTAATATCACTGCTGTGTCCATTCCCTACTGTACATCTAATATCACTGCTGTGTCCATTCCCTACTGTACATCTAATATCACTGCTGTGTCCATTCCCTACTGTACATCTAATATCACTGCTGTGTCCATTCCCTACTGTACATCTAATATCACTGCTGTGTCCATTCCCTACTGTACATCTAATATCACTGCTGTGTCCATTCCTACTGTACATCTAATATCACTGCTGTGTCCATTCCCTACTGTACATCTAATATCACTGCTGTGTCCATTCCCTACTGTACATCTAATATCACTGCTGTGTCCATTCCCTACTGTACATCTAATATCACTGCTGTGTCCATTCCCTACTGTACATCTAATATCACTGCTGTGTCCATTCCTACTGAACATCTAATATCACTGCTGTGTCCATTCCCTACTGTACATCTAATATCACTGCTGTGTCCATTCCCTACTGTACATCTAATATCACTGCTGTGTCCATTCCCTACTGTACATCTAATATCACTGCTGTGTCCATTCCCTACTGTACATCTAATATCACTGCTGTGTCCATTCCCTACTGTACATCTAATATCACTGCTGTGTCCATTCCCTACTGTACATCTAATATCACTGCTGTGTCCATTCCTACTGTACATCTAATATCACTGCTGTGTCCATTCCCTACTGTACATCTAATATCACTGCTGTGTCCATTCCCTACTGTACATCTAATATCACTGCTGTGTCCATTCCCTACTGTACATCTAATATCACTGCTGTGTCCATTCCCTACTGTACATCTAATATCACTGCTGTGTCCATTACCTACTGTACATCTAGTATCACTGCTGTGTCCATTCCCTACTGTACATCTAGTATCACTGCTGTGTCCATTCCCTACTGTACATCTAATATCACTGCTGTGTCCATTCCCTACTGTACATCTAATATCACTGCTGTGTCCATTCCCTACTGTACATCTAGTATCACTGCTGTGTCCATTCCCTACTGTACATCTAATATCACTGCTGTGTCCATTCCCTACTGTACATCTAATATCACTGCTGTGTCCATTACCTACTGTACATCTAATATCACTGCTGTGTCCATTCCCTACTGTACATCTAATATCACTGCTGTGTCCATTCCCTACTGTACATCTAATATCACTGCTGTGTCCATTCCCTACTGTACATCTAATATCACTGCTGTGTTCATTCGCTACTGTACATCTAATATCACTGCTGTGTCCATTCCCTACTGTACATCTAATATCACTGCTGTGTCCATTCCCTACTGTACATCTAATATCACTGCTGTGTCCATTCCCTACTGTACATCTAATATCACTGCTGTGTCCATTCCCTACTGTACATCTAATATCACTGCTGTGTCCATTCCCTACTGTACATCTAATATCACTGCTGTGTCCATTCCCTACTGTACATCTAATATCACTGCTGTGTCCATTCCCTACTGTACATCTAATATCACTGCTGTGTCCATTCCGTACTGTACATCTAATATCACTGCCCTGTCTATCCCTCCTGTATATCTAATATCACTGCTGTGTCCATTCCCTACTGTACATCTAATATCACTGCTGTGTCCATTCCCTACTGTACATCTAATATCACTGCTGTGTCCATTCCCTACTGTACATCTAATATCACTGCTGTGTCCATTCCCTACTGTACATCTAATATCACTGCTGTGTCCATTCCCTACTGTACATCTAATATCACTGCTGTGTCCATTCCCTACTGTACATCTAATATCACTGCTGTGTCCATTCCCTACTGTACATCTAATATCACTGCTGTGTCCATTCCCTGCTGTACATCTAATATCACTGCTGTGTCCATTCCCTACTGTACATCTAATATCACTGCTGTGTCCATTCCCTACTGTACATCTAATATCACTGCTGTGTCCATTCCCTACTGTACATCTAATATCACTGTGTCCATTCCTACTGTACATCTAATATCACTGCTGTGTCCATTCCCTACTGTACATCTAATATCACTGCTGTGTCCATTCCTACTGTACATCTAATATCACTGCTGTGTCCATTCCCTACTGTACATCTAATATCACTGCTGTGTCCATTCCCTACTGTACATCTAATATCACTGCTGTGTCCATTCCCTACTGAACATCTAATATCACTGCTGTGTCCATTCCTATTGTACATCTAATATCACTGCTGTGTCCATTCCCTACTGTACATCTAATATCACTGCTGTGTCCATTCCCTACTGTACATCTAATATCACTGCTGTGTCCATTCCCTACTGTACATCTAATATCACTGCTGTGTCCATTCCTATTGTACATCTAATATCACTGCTGTGTCCATTCCTTACTGTACATCTAATATCACTGCTGTGTCCATTCCCTACTGTACATCTAATATCACTGCTGTGTCCATTCCCTACTGTACATCTAATATCACTGCTGTGTCCATTCCCTACTGTACATCTAATATCACTGCTGTGTCCATTCCCTACTGTACATCTAATATCACTGCTGTGTCCATTCCCTACTGTACATCTAATATCACTGCTGTGTCCATTCCCTACTGTACATCTAATATCACTGCTGTGTCCATTCCCTACTGTACATCTAATATCACTGCTGTGTCCATTCCCTATTGTACATCTAATATCACTGCTGTGTCCATTCCCTACTGTACATCTAATATCACTGCTGTGTCCATTCCCTACTGTACATCTAATATCACTGCTGTGTCCATTCCCTACTGTACATCTAATATCACTGCTGTGTCCATTCCCTACTGTACATCTAATATCACTGCTGTGTCCATTCCCTACTGTACATCTAATATCACTGCTGTGTCCATTCCCTACTGTACATCTAATATCACTGCTGTGTCCATTCCCTACTGTACATCTAATATCACTGCTGTGTCCATTCCCTACCGTACATCTAATATCACTGCTGTGTCCATTCCCTACTGTACATCTAATATCACTGCTGTGTCCATTCCCTACTGTACATCTAATATCACTGCTGTGTCCATTCCGTACTGTACATCTAATATCACTGCTGTGTCCATTCCCTACCGTACATCTAATATCACTGCTGTGTCCATTCCGTACCGTACATCTAATATCACTGCTGTGTCCATTCCCTACTGTATATCTAATATCACTGCTGTGTCCATTCCCTATTGTATATCTAATATCACTGCTGTGTCCATTCCCTATTGTACATCTAATATCACTGCTGTGTCCATTCCCTACTGTATATCTAATATCACTGCTGTGTCCATTCCCTACTGTACATCTAATATCACTGCTGTGTCCATTCCCTACCGTACATCTAATATCACTGCTGTGTCCATTCCCTACTGCACATCTAATATCACTGCTGTGTCCATTCCCTACTGTACAGCTAGTATCACTGCTGTGTCCATTCCCTACTGTACATCTAATATCACTGCTGTGTCCATTCCCTATTGTACATCTAGTATCACTGCTGTGTCCATTCCCTACTGTACATCTAATATCACTGCTGTGTCCATTCCCTACTGCACATCTAATATCACTGCTGTGTCCATTCCCTACTGTACATCTAATATCACTGCTGTGTCCATTCCCTACTGCACATCTAATATCACTGCTGTGTCCATTCCCTACTGTACATCTAATATCACTGCTGTGTCCATTCCCTACCGTACATCTAATATCACTGCTGTGTCCATTCCCTACTGAGCATCTAATATCACTGCTGTGTCCATTCCCTATTGTACATCTAATATCACTGCTGTGTCCATTCCCTATTATACATCTAATATCACTGCCTTGTCCATTCCCTACTGTACATCTAATATCACTGCTGTGTCCATTCCCTACTGTATATCTAATATCACTGCTGTGTCCATTCCCTACTGTACATCTAATATCACTGCTGTGTCCATTCCCTACTGTACATCTAATATCACTGCTGTGTCCATTCCCTACTGAACATCTAATATCACTGCTGTGTCCATTCCCTACTGTACATCTAATATCACTGCTGTGTCCATTCCCTACTGTATATCTAATATCACTGCTGTGTCCATTCCCTACTGCACATCTAATATCACTGCTGTGTCCATTCCCTACTGAACATCTAATATCACTGCTGTGTCCATTCCCTACTGTACATCTAATATCACTGCTGTGTCCATTCCGTACTGTACATCTAATATCACTGCTGTGTCCATTCCCTACTGTACATCTAATATCACTGCTGTGTCCATTCCCTACTGCACATCTAATATCACTGCTGTGTCCATTCCGTACTGTACATCTAATATCACTGCTGTGTCCATTCCCTACTGTACATCTAATATCACTGCTGTGTCCATTCCCTACTGTACATCTAATATCACTGCTGTGTCCATTCCCTACTGCACATCTAATATCACTGCTGTGTCCATTCCCTGCTGTACATCTAATATCACTGCTGTGTCCATTCCCTACTGTACATCTAATATCACTGCTGTGTCCATTCCCTACTGAACATCTAATATCACTGCTGTGTCCATTCCCTGTACATCTAATATCACTGCTGTGTCCATTCCCTACTGTACATCTAATATCACTGCTGTGTCCATTCCCTACTGTACATCTAATATCACTGCTGTGTCCATTCCCTACTGTACATCTAATATCACTGCTGTGTCCATTCCCTACTGTACATCTAATATCACTGCTGTGTCCATTCCCTACTGTACATCTAATATCACTGCTGTGTCCATTCCTACTGAACATCTAATATCACTGCTGTGTCCATTCCTACTGTACATCTAATATCACTGCTGTGTCCATTCCCTACTGTACATCTAATATCACTGCTGTGTCCATTCCCTACTGTACATCTAATATCACTGCTGTGTCCATTCCCTACTGAACATCTAAATTAACTGCCCTCTTCATTCCCTGCTGTACATCTAGTATCACTGTCCCGTCCATTTCTTCTTGTACATCTACTATCACTCTCCTATCCATTCCTACTGTATATCTAATATCACTGCCCTGTCCATTCCTTACTGTACATCTAATATTACTGCCCTGTCCATTCCTTACTGTATGTCTAATGTCACTGACCTCTCCATTTCCTAGCATATATCTAATATCACTCCCCTATCCTTTTCCTGCTGTATATCTAATATCACTCCTCTATCCATTACCTATTTTTGTATCTAATATCACTGTCTGTCTATTCCATACCATATATCTAGTTTCACTGCCCTGGCCATTCCCTACTGTACATCTAATATCACTGCGCTTTCCATTCCCTATTGCACATCTAATATCACTGCCCTGTCCATTCCCTATTGTACATCTAGTATCACTGCCCTCTCCATTCCATATTGTATATCTAACATTACTGCCCTGTACATACCCTGATATCCACTTTGCCTGTTATTAGCTCTTCTATTACAGCTCCTAGTACTCTATAATTTCAACTTTCTTCACTGATAAAATGTCCCTCCATACTTGTACACACTATGTCTTTTCTTTTGGCTGGGCCACATTTACCTGACCTATAACACCTGTGTTACACATTATGGACTCCTAATCCTCCTACTTAAGTAAGTGTATGTATATATTCGTTTACTTTTATGTTATGTTATGTCACTATACTATATAATTTAGTTACACTTTTAATCTTACATTTCTGTTGTTGCTACATACAGTAGACTCCCTCTTATCTGGTCTCGCTTTAACCAGACTCCACTTTACCCACCCGTCAAATTTCTGTTATAGCAACAGACAGAAAAGAACACCACTTCAATGTCCTCTGGGCACTTTGGAACATCTGGGCTATCCTCACAGCCAGTAGCCTCAATAGAAGGCTTATTTACCGTCTACATAGCAGAAAGGATTGGCCATGCCTCACATTTCACTCACTCCAGGACACAGAAGTAGAGTAGTGGTACCTCATGGACTGGGCTGAAATGCAAGAGCTAGTGCAAATGTGCTGCCCTTATGTACAAGCTCATGGCTTGCATTGAATGCCCCTTCCTCTTGATACGAAGGCTTGTATAACATTGATAATTCTAACAACACGGACCTTCTAGAGACCATGGGGGGATATGTTCAGTGGATCTAAGGCAGCTGTCTCATGGATACAACAACAGTGGTTTAATAACACACTACATCATGAAGTTTCTACCTGGTGTAGAGAAGACAAACAAAACTATGTGAGCATTTTATGGGGCCTCACTTGGAACAGAAGGATAAAGGCATATCAACCATAAGGGATTCCACTCCATCAACTGCCAGATGGTCTACAATGCACAGAGTAGAATATATACTGTATATAATGTGTCAGTATGCCACCGTTATGGTACCCATGAATCCCACAGCTGGCACATATGTGACATAGCAGTGATTTATGAAGGGTAATATCTGCCAGGAACACCTGGGCCATCTTTTGACAATACCAGATATACCCAAAGCCTTGGCTAATGATACCCATATGAATTCCACTAAGCATGGCAGAGAATGTGTATAAGAGCCCATTACCGCAGACCCAAAACATAATCAACCATGTGTTTGGATTAAAGGACCACTTCAACTGTTTAAACACCTCTAATGTTACTCTTCAATATGCAACAGAGATGTGCATCAAGATATTTGATGTGTGCAATATTTCATGGCATGTTGATATGCAAAAATATACTGCAGAGTACTGACACTGGGAGAGGATGTGCTGGAGTTACATTGGAGGAGATGCCTGGTAAGGAGTTTTTGAATGACCCAATTGTAGGGGAGGACCATGTGAGAGATAACCATGAGCTGCATGCTATGTAAATAGCTAAGAACCAGCATCTATTTCATAGCTAGGGTCCTGCAACAGTGATACACACGGTTCTACAACCAGGTTGTGCTATACATTGCATGGACTGGCCATAGGATCATAGGAAGTTACTAGGCTATTGGCACTGAGGCCCTTACAAGCCTAGCCAAGAATTTAGCCCATCTTCCGACAAGTCAGCATTCGATGCCCTTCACTAGCAGGGACACAGGTGGAATCCCAGGGGTGTATTTTCTGTTCCCCATCCAGTTATCAAGGTTGTGCTTAAAAAGGGTTAATGAGGTACTATGCTTGATGTGGAGATGGAGTCTATTCCACAGAAGGTGGAGTCTCTGGGGCACAAATCTGCCCCACCAACAAGTCCTACTGATGTCACAGACCAGGTTGAGATCACACATGTGGGTTATTCGAGTGGAGTTTGGCTTGCAGATATGCAGCAGTCCCATCAAGGCGGGGTCTGAAATCGCTTTGTATGCCAAACAGAGGTCACCTCTGAGGAGTTTTTATGAGACTGAGTAGAGGGACACAGCTTTTAGCTGATCTGTGTACAGTAGATATTTCAGGCCTTGGAGTCTTCTGGTGAGGAACCTCTGTGGTCTGTCTGGCTACTGTATGTGCTTTGTCAGACATACTGAAAGGGGCACTGTACTCAATAATGGGTTTTATAAAGGAAGAATACAGGCATACTATGAACTCTTTGTCCCTGGATGAGATACATTTATTAATGAGGTGGGTCATGTAGAAATCTTTCCATACAACGGAGGCAATATGGTGATCAAAAATCAGTTTGCTGTCAGTCTGGGTGCCCAAGTCCCTCATGACTGATTGCATGCTTAGGACCTTCTTATTAATGTGATAATTTGTGGGTACATCACTCTCCCCAAATGGGATGATAATGCATTTTTTGGCATTCAGTTTGAGGCAATGTTTCTGGCACCAGTCATTTGTTTGGGTGAGCCCCTCTTGGAGGATGTCCACATCACTAGGGGAACTGATGAAAGTGCCCAGCTTGCAGTCATCTGCAGTCTTCGTCAGCCATAGCCCACTGGTTTTGGCATGCACCTCAGAAAAGTATATCCCAAACAACAGAGGCAAGGCCCCAAGACCAATGCCTGAGGTACACTGCTCATTACGGACCTACTGCTTCAGGTGGCTTCCCCTAGTTTGACTAGGTGGGTTCTATCAGTGAGCCACTTTGCTACCCATCTGGTTACATACAGATTGATGTCTAGTTGAGAGAGTTTATCTGTTACACTTGAATGGGGAATCGTATTGAATGCCTTGGCCAGGTCAAGGTAGGTCGTGTGCACTGTCTTCCCCTCATCCATGGCTTTGGTGACCGTCTCAAAGAAGTCAACAAAATTTAACAAGCATGACCTCCCCTTGATGAAAGTAAACTGTGTGGGATTGAGTGTTTGGAGGTTGCCAATTTCCTTCTTAATGAGGTCCATGATAATTCATTCTATGGCCTTGCAGATCAGGCTAGCTAGGCTAATGGGTCTAAAATTTCCTGCATCAGTGGATGCTCCACCTTTGTGCAAAGGGATAACAGGGGATGTCCTCACCTCAATTGGGATGAAGCCAGTACTCAGGCTTTGGTTGAATAGGGTGCTAATGCTGCTACAAGCTCCTGCCTGAGTTCATGTAGTATGCAACCTGGGATGTTATCGGGTCCCATGGAGGCCGTATTTTTTGCCTTTGACAGGGCAGTGATGACTTTCTCCCTAGAGATAAGGGGAGGGGGAGGCAGATGCTGGGGATGTCCTGATTTACTGATGGGGTGACAGAGGGGTGAAGTTTTCACTGAAACTGTCTGCCAGCAGGTTGATTACATCTACGCTGTTTGTGTATGTGATGTCCTTGACCACCAGTTCTGAACAGATCTGAGTGCTTCTTTTCAGATTGTGGACATATGTGAGAAAAGGCTTTATGACTGTCCTTAGTAGATGTGGCCAGTTTGCACTCAAAGTTTGCTTTGGATGATTTCACTAGTGCTCTTATTTGCTTGCTTAGGCTAAGGAGAGATTGCTTCCAATTAGACACCTGCTCCTGTAGTCCTGGACAGTAATTCTTTCCTTTTATTGGAGTTTATTTATTGCGGATGTCCACCAGACAGGTTTAATCTTCCTTGAGGAGGAGGATTTTGTCCTGTCTGGTATTCCTGATTCCATGCAGCTGCATAAATGCTCATATAGTACTTTGTTGTAGGTTTGGACATATGTGCCAGTTCCTATGGAGGGGGAGGGGACTGTGAAGCTGTTATACCTTCCCTCAGGAGGTTGTAATTAGATTTGGAGAAGTTTTTTTGTTTGACCCTAGCTGGGGAGGGTCAAAGGAGATGGTGATTTTGAAACTGACCGCTTTGTGGTTGGATCTTACCAGGGAGGTTGAAACTGTAGGGATGCTGTAGTGGTTACTCATGTTGGTTAATAGCAAGTCCAAGATATTATCACCTCTTGTGGGGGTGTTACCAGCTGGTCCAAGGCATTTGCATTGACAAAATCAAGGAATCTCTAAGCATTTGCATTTTGGCATGAATAGTTCTTTCAGTCCATGGTTGGATGGTTAAAGTCACCCAGGATCGGAGAAAAGGGTGGAATCTTGATAGATTTGAAGAGGTCCAGATAGGTGGATTGGGCATCTTGAGTCAAACTTGGGGGCCTATAACTAGCTATGATTTGAATAGGTGTCATGCCAATGGTTAACTGAACCTGGAGTGTCTCCCGTGCATCATACTGTTTGACCAGCTTGGAGGTGTGTATGTCTTTAATATATATTGGAACTCAACCTCCTTTTGCATTGTTGCCCACAGTTTGGGGTCTGAATTTATGATAGGATGAGTAACCTGGTATAGCTGGGGGTGCGCTTCGCAGCTTTGAACCAGGTTTTTGTGACTGCATGAACGTCATCATCTTCCAGGGTTAAGAATGCTTGCAGTGAATGCAGTTTCATGTTTAGACTTTTAGCGTTTAGCAGTATGACCTTTAATTTGCATTTTGATGAAATTTTAATTTTGGTAGTTTTGACCTCATGGCATTGCCTAAAAAAGGCACTATGTGAGAGGCAAGAGCCTTTGCCAGAAGCCTAAAGCCCACAAGAGATAGATGCAGGCCATCTCTAGAAAAGCATTGTGGTCTGTCGATCATGTCTTTCCAGGCTGTCAGGTACTGGATCCCCTTGGAATGACACCAGAAACTAAGCCAATTGTTAAAGTCAATCATTTTCTGTTTGTGTTGAGGCATTATTCTGGGTGATGGTAGTATGCTGCCTAAGGCTAGGAACATACCTGCCTGGGATACATGTTCAGAGAGTTTGATCATGTCTCTCTTAATATAGTCCACTGAGGTACATCTCAAGTCATTCATGCCAATATGGACTGTGACAGCGTAATAACAGTATCTGTTGTTGAGAGACTTGAGTGCATGGGTGATATGATGGACATCTCAAGTCATTCATGCCATGACAGAGTAATAACAGTATCTGTTGAGAGATTTTAGTGCATAGGTGATATGATGGATTCTGGCACCAGACAAACAACTAACCATAACTTTCTCCTTATCCAGCCTGGTAATTGACACATCTGTGTGTCCCACAATGCAGTCTCCTATGAATAATATGTTGAGTTTATGTTTAGGCCTTAGTGGCTGTAAGACACAGGTGTGTTGACTATGTGTGGTGTGGTGTGCATTGGGGTTTGTGTGTATTTTTGCCTCAGAGGTCTCTTTTGTTTGGGTATATTTTTTGTTGTGGACCTCTGCAAATGTGGGTGTGTGTTGTGTAGGTGTGGGTGGAGTTTAAGGTGTGGTGTTTGTGTTGACAGCCTTCTCAGTGCCAGATATATTGGCTTGTGAAGGAGAGATCATAGACTCTAGGTTCTTAATGTAATTGCATCTCACAAATTGTCTTCTTAGGTGGTAATAATAGAGGGTTGTCCATGTACATGAGGCAGTTTCTACATTGTATCAGGATGCACATATCAACCAGACTAGCAGGAGAAACCATAGGAAATTGTCCATCCATTTTTGTCAGAATCTGAGGGAGAGAGGCCAGAGAGAGCTAAGGGGGTGAAGGGTGGAAGGTCTAAGAGGACTACTACTAGGTGATCACACAAGTGCTACTAAGGGAAAATTTGTAGCTAGAATACCTTGCAATGGGTTAGAAATAGTGCAGCTGTGGTGCGTGACATGCAAACAAGCCCAAACCAGCTAAAACACACGGTTTAAATACCACAAAAAAATAGCAGATTTTTAGTAACACAGAAATCTAGCCAATCCTGCTAGTCTCTGCTCTCTCTATCAGACTGTGCTAGAGAAGGTCTAGGCAGCCCTGCTACTCTCACTAGCAGAGGAGGCCCCTACCAACACAAGATGGCTGCCATAAACACAGAAAGCAAACACAAGATGACTGCCAGAAACACAGAAGGCAAATGCAAACAGCTCTGGATGCAGCAGACATTGTATCCAGACTATGCTATTCAATTTAAGGGCAAGAACACAGCAAAACTCACAGAAAGAACAGATTAACTACTTACAGACAAAAACAGAATTGACAGTATGAAAAAATACAGTTAAACAGCAATGAAATGCAGTAAAATGCAGCTAAACTAATGAATTGCAGTAAATAGCAGTGAAATACAGTTAAACAGTAAAAAATGTAGTTAATTGCTTTAAAACAATGCAAATGTGATAAATTAGCTCCCAATCACGACAGTAAAATACAGCTCAGATAAAGCAGCAGTTCAGTAGAATACTGTCATTAATTTAATCAGGCTACAGACAAGCAGTATGAAATGTGGCAAACTAAATGCAGTTGAACACCTAAGCACAAGCAGCAAAATGTAGTAGGAAGAGGCACAATATTTTTTTTAAGTAGAAAGTGAGGATACAGAAGATCATTCAAGGTTAAGAAGCTAAAGGGGTGGGCCTTCGAAATCGATTACATTGTACTCAGTGGAATGAGCTGATGCAATCAGTGGGCCTTCACAACTGATCTCACTGTACTGAGAAGAATGAGCTGATGTAATGGGATTGGGAGGAGTGTTCAATATCAAATTTATAGTAGGGGTGGGCAACTCAAAAGCCACCAAGCTTTAAGACCACAACAACAGTTGGGATAGTGGGTGGGGGATACAAGATCAGAACACAGGTAAGGATTCATTTCACTAAGCCTAAAATACGAGTTCCTATTACGTTATCGAAGTTTCATAAGTTCGAAAGCCATATGGTCGAACCCATATGTTAGAACTTGTAAAACTTCAAATACGTTAAAAAAAAAAAAAAAAAAGAAAAAACTTACCTGATGGTTGTAAGCTGGGGGCAATAACCCCTGCACCCCACACCTCCCACTCTTAATATACCAACTTCAAGATCGCTCTACAGTGTAGTAAAGGGAAATCTTCCCTTTCCGCACTGTACTGCATTGTAGTGCGGTCTCGGAGTTGGTATAGTTAAAGAGCGGGTGGTGTGCTGGGGAGCTTGCCCCCCTGCTTACAACCATCAGGTAAGTTTTTTCTTTTTAACATTTTCAAACTTTTACAAGTTCGAACATATGGGTTTGACCATATGGCATTCAAAGTTGTAAATGTTTGACAACGTAATTGGAACCCTAAAATACAGTTGCACAGTTTAAACAAACATGCAGCAAATATTGTTTTAGTTAATCAAAAGTGCAGAAAACAGTTGAAAATAAGCGTTTGTAGTCTCACAGCAGATTTTTGGAAAACAGCAGAGCAAAGGCAGAAGGCTTAACTTACTACAGCTTTGAGCAAACAAGCACAAACCAGTTTAAACACTGGCTAGTTAAGGCAAAGAAACATGAACCAGTCAAAGTTCAAATTATCCAATCAATGACACCTTAAAACAGAGCCTTGTAGCAGTAATTCTAGCCATATATGACCAAACTGAAACTCCCTCCCATGAAGCAACAGCTAGCCCTCTCTAGACAAAAGATTAACTGTACTACAAGGTCCAAAGGTCACAAACAGTACTAGATTCAGCTCTATGCTAGTGTTTCTCAAGTGCAGCAACAAGTAAAATGAGCAGAACAGGCAGAGAAAACAAAAAGGAGACAAAGATCAGAACAGAGGTAAGGATTCAGTTCACTAAGCCTCAAATACAGTTACTCAGTTTAAACAGATATGCAGCAAATACTGTTTTAGTTAATCAGAAGTGCAGAAAACAGTTGAAAATAAGCACTTATCTTTTGTAGTCTCACAGGATATTTTTGGAAAACAGCAGAGGAAGGGCAGAAAGCCTAACTCACTGCAGCTTTGAGCAATCAAGCCATGTTGTGCATCAGACTCATCTCACGCAGCCATTGTTGCAGAGCACTGAGAGCATGTTACAGTTGTCATTATATCCCCAGATGGGAAAGGCTGCAATGACAGACGTTAACAGTTGGAACTGTGCAGGTTGTTGGGGAAAATTATATGGGTCTGCATGTGTATCATGGCCTGGTAAGCATGAAACACTGTGCATGGAGAGGGGATTTTTTCCAGTGTGGTGTACTTGGCCAGAGGTGGATTAGTCTGATGAAGTATGTGGAAACAGCTCCTATAGAAATTGCTGCAATGTACATGTTTGTAACAGGTGCAGAGCACCTCTGGAAACATGTGAATTGACCAAGCACATTCCCATCCACAGGGGTGCTTCCAGTGAGGAATGTAATTGGCACAATCCAACTCTGTTAGAAAAGATGCTGCGCCCCATGAGTATGAACAGCAGAATGTTCCACAGGTAGGTTCAACATATGTACCCAGTCCACAGTGAGCCATAGTGCCCTCAACACTGGCGGTAAGTGTTGAATGTGTGATGCTATCAGACCTAGACTGTCTCCAGAACATTCAATGTTGGGCTTCCCTTCAGAGGTGGAAGAGGACTGGCCATAAGAATGGCAATGCCCACTGTGTGCAGCTTTACATAGGAACCTTGAGAATACAGACTCCTCGTTGTGCTTGTCCAAAATGGTACATAATTTAGCAAAACCTTTCTCAGGTCATCATGCATCCCACATGCTTAGCAACTCTGAAATGCCCATTATAGAATCAACCTGTGTCTGCCTTCTATATTTATTGTGTGATGGCCATGGAAACACTCAGCTTAGTTGTGGGTTAGGAAAATAAGGTGTTATTGGCCACCAATATGCTGCCCCCTACTTTCCTGTCCATAGTAATGGGAGCTGCTAATGCTTGCTGTTAGCTAGGGTACATGGGATGAGGGTACACACTAGTCTACTGTGTTGGCCAACATGTTTGTCTAAGCCTGGGAGAACGTCTCCATTTTTTATCTTTCCTTTTTGGCCATATTGCTCTGTAAATGTGAGGACAAAAATATATGGTAAGCTGTTGATGTGTAATATCTGCTAGACCCATATTGCAGTTTACCACCAAATAGTCCATAAGTAGCTCAAACTATGATACACCTGACCCTGACAGAGGCACAGGCCACATTCAAAAGTCATTGCCTTGTGGCAGCTGTCTGCAGCCAGTCTCATGTGTGCCTCTATCACACCACACTGTGCGGCATGAAACTGTGATACCTGCCATGTCAGCATGAGTAGATCCCTGCAAGCTTACATGTGTTTGGTGCATCATGGCCTCACAATATCATGCATTCAGCCTCCACCATACGTGGCTGGCTACAACTGGGCCTACCTATAACCAGTCTGTCCCACCTGGTGATGGTCTACATATTGTTTACCTATGTACATGTATGCTTTTTAATATATTCCAGACAAACCATTTCACACGACAAGTTATGGGTACATTGTTGCCATCATTAACTAATTTGTGTTCACTGGCTTTGTAGACATGCAGCACAACATGAGGTGGAGGCACACTGCATGCTGTCACTGCATATTTCCCTTTCAGCATGTATAACTTCTCTCGGGTAGAGTGTAACTACTACTTTAATTATTTTAGTGTCAATAATTTTCACCTGTAACTGAAACAGAATATTTCTTTATGAATGTCAGTAATTGTAATATTCTGATTCCTTCTGGGGCTTGTCAGAAATCAGTCCTTTCTGGATCAGTCTATTACAAGAAAGAGCAAATAATTAATAAATGAATGAATGGGAAAAAGAGAGTTTTTTTGATTTTCAGTAAAGGATGAGCATAAAAGGTTTTCTGAATGTTGATGTTAAATTCAGAATGATTTTATATTTATTTACTGTTTGCAATTTGCAGAATGGAATTATCGGACTACACTTCAGAGTGTGCAAGCTATATTGCCTGTTTTTATTATGTTACCTGTTTTGATTTAAAAAAATAAGGTGGTGCGTTGTCACACATCAACAACTGCCTCTTTTTGTCACTGTCAGAGTCTAAAAGGCTTGACAGATGAGTGAAGGAATGCATGGTTGATATTTCAGAAAGGTATACACAGGCATAACAAATGGTTGCATATGTCACAGAAGAGCTATTAACCCTGGCATGCAGTACTTCTCCATTTCTCAAGTTTTTCAGGGGAAAAAATGCTTGCGTTAATGATTAGTGTATGAACATTGATCCTCGTTTAGTGCACCATAGTTTACCAGATGCAGACAAAGAGAGCACAAGTGAAGAAAAAAATATATGCATCCGAAATAAAACAATCAGGGTGTGTATACAGGGATAACTGATAATGATCTTGTGCTTCTGAATGCATTTCACTTGAAGGAAAAACAAAAATTTGTGATAGCTTCCTTCTTCGCCAAACATGAAGGTAAGATAGTAGGCGAAGTAGATTCATAGATTGTTGCTATGCTAATGAACCAAGTTTTTTTGAAAGATTAATTGTGTCTTGTATCCAAATAGGACATTAAGGGACATCCATTTATAAACTACCTTTGTCCATAAGTGAAATAGGTGCCAAGTTTAGAGTAAATTTCCTATTCCCCATCTACTGGTCCAGGTTGCACTTAAACTGGGAAATAGATGAACTCAGCTTCACATGGATAGGAACCCTGTTCCATAGGAGGGGCAGTCTCTGGGATACATATTTCTCTCCCCAGCATGTTCTGTTTAAGTCACTGACAAAAGTCGGGTCCTTAAACGTTGTATTTCTGGTAATGTTTGACTTATGAATATGCAAGAGATTTATAAGTGTGGGGGTTCGTGGATGCCTTGTAAGCCGGGTATAGATCACCCCTCAGCAATCGATAGGAGACTGAGTAGAGGGAAGATTTGTTATGCCTTGTATTCTTTTTATAAGGAATGTCTGAGGTTGCTCTAGTTGCTGCATATGCCTCATCAGTTGCATACGAAAGGGAGCATTGTACTCTGTGATTGGTCTTATAAGGGCAGAATATAGTGGGATAATGACTTCTTTCGACTTAGACGCCATGCCCTTACCTATAAGTTGCGCAGTAATAACTAGATGTTTGCAAGTAGAAATTTACTGTTTCCTCCATAGGATGTTTTTGATTTTTCTCTATTGGTTTTAAACCCTGTAGCAGAAGAAGTAAGGTTATGACTTGTTTTCAGTCATTGATTGGTCAGGAGCTCCTGATAGCCAAATGCATCCATATAAAAGAGTTTTAGCCTTGAAAGCCTTTACTGTAGTTCCTCTTGTTAAAGCTCATCATGCTGCAGGTCTAGACTCAAAATTTAAATTAGGAAGCCTAATTAGATGGCTGATGATGCATTGTGATGCAAAGAATGCTTTGTGTTAGGACTTCGACTGAGGTGGTGTAAAGGCTGATATCCATCTCCATAGCAACAAAGGTGAAATTACATAACTTCCCAAATTCTTATAAATGCAGATGCCAGGAATAATTGTTTTGCTTTGGCAAGTTATGGTTATAGGTTCATTGGTAAGTACTAAGCTAGCTGCCCTTGCAGGTCATTTTAAGCCTAGCCAATTTCACTTTTTTTGCTTGAATTAACCTATCCTTTTTGGTATAGATTGGCCTTACCCATCCCACGGTTGGTAATTATATATTACCCTAATGAAAATAACTGGAATCGTACCATAAACAACTTGAGGGGATGCTTGCATGGGATTAAGTATTTAGGAGCTGCCTCTGTCCATAAGTAGCACAGGGACAATTCCTAGGGTAAATTTTCTGCTTTTCATCCATAGATCCACGTAGTGTTTGCATATGGACAGGGATAAACTTTATCTTATGAGTCTGTTCCGGGGCAGTGGTATCCTTTGTGAGATATACCTGTCCCTCCAAACTTTTCTTTTGATGTTGCAGAAGAGGTTTATATCCCTAGACCAAGTGGTTCTGATATCATTTGACTTGCTGATGTGCGGTACTGGGTTGCAGGATGTCTTGAATGCCGGGCACAAGTCACCTCTTAGGAGTCTTTAGAATACCAAGTATAGTGACTGGTTTTGTGTCTGTCCATATAGGACATGTTGTTTAGGCCTTGCATCCTTTTAGTAAGGTATTTCTGTGGGCATACAAGTTGCATATATCTGGACAGATACATGCCAAAGGGAGCATTATACTCAATCACTGATCTAATGAGAGGTGAGTAAAGGAAAACAATGCTATCCCTAGACGTAGACACAATCTTTTTATGAGTTGTGCAATGTAGAAGGACTTTCTTACAGCAATGGGCACATGCTAGTGAAAAGGTAAGTCACTGTCCACATAATTTCCCTAATCCTGAACAACTGGGTTAATCCTTAGGGGCACACTGTCAGTGTGTTAGATGACTTCCCAAAGGATACAATAATGCATTTTTTGGCATTTAGTTTCAGTCTATGATTCTGGTACCAGTTGGTTATTTGGGTTATACTCTTTCAGTTTTGTAAGAGAGAGAGAATGCATATTTTAACCATATAATCTGTATAACACATGAATCAATACCCTACACAGTAGTTAAGTGCCTTGTGGTCAGTATATGGTAGTCTGTGGGGGCACATCTACTCTAAAGTATGAACAAATAAGCAAAATATGAGGCAATAGACTAATCTAGAACAGCTTATTGCTGGTGTGTCTCTCCTTCCCTGCAGAATGTGGAAAGAAATATACCAGGAAAAGGACCAACATTTATCTCCCTTTCTCCCATAATGATGGAAAGAGTGTGATGAAAATAAACAAACCATTCAGTCTTTATCAAAACATCATAGTATATCTGCCAATCCGGTATGAAATCTTGAAACTCAGCTGTACAGCCAGTGTGAAATTTGGAGTTTGGCATGCTCCTGTATGGAAGTCTTTGCCAGTGTCAAACCATCTATAAGATGGAGTATGCTATTTGTCTGAAAACAATTTGTACAGTAGCTTGATGGAATTCTTTTTTTATCCTGAGGACCAGTGCAAAGCAGGATTTTCCCTTACCTTTGTTGTACGGCTCCAGATTTTATTATATTAATAGCAAATGTATGGTGGTCTCAGTCTCTTGTATGGAGGTGTGGAGAACTTGGTCTTCATTAGAAATCAGTAAATAGTTAATGCAATTTTAGGGAATGTCATTTCCATCCAGACGAACTACATGTGGACAACTGGCATTCATGACATTATCCTAGATCATTGATAAGAAAGGTGGGAAGTGATGATTTCATGCAAAGTTGGGACCAAAAGGAAGCATTCTGTATCATAGATGTTTAACCTAAGGAAAATATTGAGAGTGGATAATGAACTTTCATATAAACGCAGCTATTTATAGTATTAGAATCCTGCATAATAATACAGTTTTCATGAAGCTGAGAGAAATCAATTTTGGTTTTCTAGAAACTGCAGAATATGACTATCATGTCTAACCCTGCAGTAAATACTGCATTGGCAAATGACAGTAATATGAGAGCAAGAGTGCAGTCAGGCATACATCACATATGCCCTGGCTTACACTATAGAATGAGAGCAAGGGTGCACCCAGGCATATACCACATACACCATGGCTTACACTATACAATGAGAGCGAGGGTGCAGCCAGGCATACACCTCATATGCCATGGCTTACACTATACAATGAGAGGAAAGGTGCAGCCAGGCATACACTACATGCACCAAGGCTTACACTATACACTGTACACTGTACACTGTGGTATACACTATACAATGAGTGGAAGAGTGCAGCCAGGCATACACCACATACGCCATGGCATACACTATAGAATGAGTGGAAGGGTGCAGCCAGGCATACACCACACACGCCATGGCATACACTATATTAATATGTGTGTGTGCGTGTGTGTGTGAGTGTGTATGTATATATATATATATATATATATATATATATATATATATATATATATATATATATATATATGGGGTCCACGTCTTAATTTCAGAAGAGCACAGTCTTGAGATTCATAATATCGAACCCAGAATCTTAAGGTTGTGAAATCTCATAATTAAGAAATAAAAAAAATGAGAACTGCTAAAATCAAACCATGTTTTTGCAGGGTTGCAAGCCCCGCTGCACCTACCACACCCTTTGCAACCTAAATATACTAACTCCAAGATCGCTGTACAGTGAAGAGAATGGTAATGTACATCGCTATACAGTGCGGAACGGGAAGATTACCATTCTCTTCACTGTAGCGTGATCTCAGAGTTAGTATATTTAAGTTGTAGGGGCTGTGGGGGTGCAGGGGGGCTTGCCCCCCCCCCAGCAAAAACATGGTTTTAGCAGTTGTCATTTTTTTTTTTTTTTATTTCTCAATTTTGAGATTTCACAACATTGAGATTCTGGGTTCAATATTATGAATCTTGAGAATGTGATCTTTCAAAATTAAGAAGTGGACCTGTATATATATATATATATATATATATATATATATATATATATATATGGGTCTACTTCAAAACATCGAAAGCCCACAATATTGAAGACCAAATCGTTGAGATGAAAGCACCAAAACCTTACTTCAGCGAACAATCGGATCATCAAATCCATTCCCAGGTTTAAGTAATCACTCATACCACAACTAAGAAAAACATGCCATCCCCAACCCACCTAGGAGGGGGACTATGCCACTCATACCCCCCCAACTAAATATACTAACTCCAAAATCGCACTATAGTTGGGAAAAGGGCAAACTCCACCTTGTTGGCCAACAGGCTACTTACCATGGGAATGGATTGGACGATCTGGTCGTTCGCTGAAGTAAGGTCTCAGTGCTTTCATCTCAACGATTTGGTCTTTGATATTGTGGGCTTTCGATGTTTTCAGGTAGACCCATATACATATATATACATATATATATATATATATATATATATATATGTAGAATGATATGCTTCATTTTCATTAAAATTCTATATTTACCAAAATTTTATTCTAGTTATTTTAGTAAGCCCTTTTCCCATTTTTGCATAAAGCTATATCTGTTACAAAGTTATTCTCTTTTTCCTCATTAAACAGCTCTGTTATTTAACTTTGTCTTTTCAGGAATGTTGTTTAGAAGCATGCACTGTCCCAGGCATTTTTAGGAAAGTAGGGAGCTAAATTATTCAGATTACAAGTCCAAAAATCCTGGTTTCATCATATGGGTGACACTCCTTATTGGATTAATGTTAAAACAAGGAGAGCACATACCAGACAGTTACAAAAAAATCAAACTGCAAGTGTTCAAGCCCCTCCTCTGATCTACCCCTTACTTTAATACAGTATCTCTTCAGCCGCACATTTATGGAACAAGAACAAACTCATTGCAAGGGTTTGTGAACTTTTTAGTACCCTTTTCCTGAACAAAAGAATACCAGTCCTCATGTTTCATTTATTGCATCTCACTGTCTACCACGTATAACCCTTATCACATTTAATGAATCATTGGGGGTGGTTAGTATCTGCCTTTCACCTGTTCTGGTTTTTACTGACAAGTCATTTTATTTGTGATTGTTTGACATCCATCTTTAGGTGCTTATTCCATATGAACGAGGGTGGTGGTAAATTTATTAAGAAGAAAGGGAAGTAATCTCATCCCATTACAATGATTACTATGCATTGCAAATTTTTAGCTTGTTTTTTCTCATAGCTTGTTGTCCTTTTGCTTCACTCATTTAATTCTGGAAGTTTAATACAAAGGTGCTAACCATTATATCTGTGAATTTTTGTAGTGTGCACATATGTCACTGAAATTGTTCGGAAAAAATGAAGAAATGGTACTAGGTATGGATTTAAATAAGTATTATGACTCTACTCTGCAAAAAGCTTTATATTCAGAGATTTGTGAATTGAATTTACCAAGTTGTAACATAGCTTGATTGTTGGAGCTTTACAGAGAGTCCTATGACATCCTATAATTAATGGTTATTTAAGTGAAGACTGTTGTATTTCAACAGGGTTAAACAACTCAAACACCCATTGCACTGGAGATAATTGATTTAATCAGTTCAAACACTGTTGTTCTAATTTGCCACACTTTTTAATGAAGAGAAAACAAAACCTATTTCTTTTCCTAAACAAAATAATTTCATAGAAAGAAAAAATGCTTATATAATCTTAAAATCATAGTGTGATTCACGTAATATCATACAATCACAGCAACATTTGAAAAGAGATAAAAAGCAATATTTTGGGTACTTATATAAGTGTACATAAATCATAAAAATAGAATATCCCTGGGATTCACTAATGCCTACACTAAATGTTCTGAGTGAACAGACAAAACAAGCATAACTCCCACCTTCTTCCTCCTAATTTTAGCTTTTCTACTGATTTTCTTGCATCCTTAAATAGCGAGAACATACCTCTCAACCATACTGAATTCCTCAGTAAATGCCAGTTTTGAGGGCAAAATATTGGGTTACCACGAAATCCCGAGGGGCCCCTTTAATTTCCGAATTTACTGGGGGTTTATTTTGAGTTTTTTTTTTTTTTTTAGGACAAATGTGTTCCTGATGTCTTCACTTGCAGGCACGATGATGTCAGAATTCAGCTGCGTAGCTAAGCCATTCGTTACTGCTTAATTTTTAACTTTACCGCTCCACAAGTCTTCTCAGGCAGTGCGCACTGGCTCCTCCAGGTAAGGCAAAAGTGGCGGGGGATTTGCTTATGTGCTGGCTTTTATGTCCATAGCGGATTCATTTTATTAGACAAGTGAGTGGAGAGAGACAATTGACCTTATGTTTCGTAGGGAGTAGTTTCGCTGCAATGATTCATTTTATTAGACAAGTGCTGCATTGTTTCATTAGTAGTTTTGCTGCATTAATTCATTTTATTAGACAAGTGGAGAGACTGTGTGTGTGTGTGTGTAAAATGCCCTTAGTGGTTAGGGTCACCCACACTCAAACCCTGTACCATGGTAACAAGAAGCAAGAGCATAACTTCTGTACCCATACCACCACTTGTGATTCAAGGAGTTAAATTCTCAGTTGTCTGGAATGTTTGGCTCATACTTTTGGTCTGTTCCTCTTAAAATTTGTGGTGTTCTGGCAAACCAGTGAGAACTGAATTCACTAAATAATGTTAGCCATCTAAGTTTCAACCTTCCTATCTTTCAGGAAATGTATGGTAGCATAAAACATTTTATTCTAGCAACTTTCTAAGATTATACAAGCAATGTTTAAAATGTGTGTCTGGTTTGGGGTCTTTGTCCCTCCCCCAATAAATTTTGGCTTTTTCCAGATTTCTTGTGCTGCATAGTTCTTCAGGGGAGAAATGTTTAGTACTCCTTATGCTAAGTCTGTTTGTAGTATACTTGCTTTTGATGCAGAAGGCTGTGGGCTCTACTCCCACAGTATGTAGCTGGATTGCTGATATTGTACTGTGTAATCCTTTTTAAGGGGGTAGATGCTACACTCCTGAGAATGTCCTCTTTGGTGGAGATACCCAGTAACTATGAAACTTTTATCAGTTTGCCATCCATTCCCTGTTGCAATATTACTAGCTTACCATTTTTTAATGTAACATAGGCAATTTATTCTTCAAGGGCAACAGGCACTTCATTTGTGGATGATCATTTTTAAAAAAACTCTAAAGGCAATGTTAGTTCAGGAGCCTAAATGTAAGTGTTTCATAGGTAATATTTTGTACGGATAGTTCTGCAGTAGATTGCTTAAATATTTTCCATAGAAAATACTGTTTCATAATGATGATCTTTGTAGACATTATATTGACTGTATTCCTAGTTTTAGGTAAATCCATGTATTATCACAATTATTTGGATTCAATTAATTGCTCACTTCTCTGCTTTGAAAGAACTGATTGCATTTGCCAAAAAGTGCTCAGTCTCTAAATCTACCTATCTGCTGATTTCTTGTGTTTAAATCTATCTCATTTATTTTCTGGCTGCAGAAGGCTGAAGAAGTTAATTTTATTTTTATAAAAGAAAATTACATTTTAATTTTGCAGTTTGCACAACTACAAATATTAATTTAAATCGGACACTATTCTATTTATTTTGTGTAATATTTTGTCTGTTATTCAGTTTGCATTTACAAGTTGGTATCCCACAATTCCACCAGAGTGGGTGGGGTTACATAATTATGTATGCAGTTTTTATGTTAATCAGCATACCAATTTCTACCTATTTTTCGTGTGCCTTTGTCCAGATTTTTTATGATTTCTGGTTGAGAAATATGAATTCGAGAGGGATACATAAAGGTACATGATATGTCCACTTAGTGTAATTTTTCTGAGAGACTAGAAAGCACAAAAAAGTGGTAGGCATGTTTTTGAATATATATAGGGGCCAGCTTCAATAAACTCTTACACTAAGTGAACACTGTTCTGAGTGAACAGACAACACAGGTGTAACTCATACCTTCTTCCTCCTAATTTTAGTTTTCTTACTGATGTTCTTGCAGCTTCAAATATTGACAGGGATTCTTAAAGGTTGCCACAAAGTGATGACTAAGTGTATACTTAGTGTAATCTTTCTGAGTGACTAGAAAGCACAATGAATGTGGTAGGGATGTTCTTGTATACATATTGTGTACACTTAGTGTAGGCTTTATTGAATCTGGCCCTATAGTGTAAACTTAGTGTAGGTGTTAATGAATCTGGCACTATAAATAGTGTTTACATTTTTATTAATTTAATGGAAAACTATTTCTAAAAACATCCTGGCTGCTTATCTGCATATAATAAAACCTCCCAGTGTAGTTCTTAAATTCTTGTTGTTAAGGTCACAGTCTCTGCTATATTTGTATAATGCACGACTATGGAACCAGAACCACACAATATGACTCCAAAGAAACAAATTGCAGCCAAAGACAGGACCTCAAATAGAAACAGTTCTCTTTATTGGATACAACCACAATAAAGGTTAAGTGCTTTTGCCTCCGATAAAATTACATGGGACTTCAGAAATTTAACGTTTATTGTGGTTGTATCCAATAAAGAGAATTGTTTCCGTTTGAGGCCCTGTCTTCAGCTGCAGTTTGTTTCTTTGGAGTCATATTTGTATAATGCATTTGAAATATCTTTATATTTTATGGAATGTAAATGTTCATATATATTCTGTGATAGGATCCAATGGTTTTACCCTTGTAGAAGTCCTCACAGTTAAAGCAACTTGCAATATAAACCATATTACTGGACTGACAAGTAAACTAAGGTTTATTAAGAAGGGATGACTTTTACATTTAAGTTTTATTAATTATAGGTCTAGAAATCATGTGATCCTGTCTCTCTAATTCATCCATCCACAACCCCTTTTTCCTCATTTTTGCACATGGAGTCAGTGTGTCATTTCAACAGTGAAAATCTAGAGCCAAGGTTTACACCGCCGGGTGGCTAGCCCTGCTGTGAATACTGTCTGCTGTTCTCTCTGTCTTAAAATTACTCACGTACTACTTTAAGCAAGTCTGTATTACCTAACAGCTCCTTTAAATTATTTATGAATATATTCTTTTAAGCATCATTGTCTACTGATATTGGAATTGCAAACTTGGTTAATGATTTAATTCTGGTTGTGACTTGACTGGCATTCAAGCCTCAAGAATTGTAGCTTAAAAAAGGGGCAGGAATTAAATAATTTATGTAATGCTGCTTAGGTTATATGATATATAGCAATATACATGCAGCATAATGTTTGTTAATTTCAACTTGTTAATACAGTTTGATTACTTTTATATGAATGTAAATGTGCCTATTTCACAAGTGATAATTCAATAAAGGTGATAAAAAAAGAATAGATTGGAGCTTGGTGTTTGTGTGGAATCACTTCTTCCAAAATGTGTGTTACCTGGACCCTATTATAACTTCTGGACACAAGCAAATTAGTGAGCGAATCCGTTTCTATATCAAATTTAACATTATTGAAATTGAACATGTAAACTCTAATATACTGGGCTCTAGCTATATTGTACTTCATATGTGTAGGATAACTTCTTCAAAAATGTTAATAGTAATTAATAGAGGTTGGGTTACAATACAAAATGCTTTCAAATGTTGTAATGTTGGTATTTCAAACTGTATAAGAAAGTTTTATTGAAACTTGCCTATGAGGTCACTAGTACTCTGTGAAAACAATTGTACATGCTTATACTGACTCAGTTTTACCTCTTACCAGGGAGATAAATATTACTGAGTGTTTATTAAACTTTTGTTTTATATTGTTGGTTGTTGTAACATAAATAGCCAATACTGGAGTGTTTTCACTGCTATTTGGCACATGAGTTTTACCTTTCAAGGGTGTGATGAAATATTACACCACTCAAACAGATGCTCTGCATGTGCTGCTTGTTCATTGACTGAAGAAAGTTGTCAACATTTTATTAGAAGTTCAACAAATATCTTGTTTCTGATTAGTGTTAATGGGTTACCATGAGCATTAAGCAATAACCTGAGTGGCCAACTCCTCATGGTAACCCTTTCCTATTCAAAGACAAGCCCACTGTAGTGAATTTACACTGCTTTACTCAGGTGGGTCATCCCAACATCCATACTAAATGGTAGTGAGGTACTCCTAGGGTGTGTGGCTAATGCTAATTCACCTTGTGCTAATCCCCAGAATTGTTTGTGCAAAGGAATTTACACTGCTAAGTGATTCAGAGAATTACTCAGCTGTGTAAATTAGCATGGCTAGCCTAGATAATTAAAATGGCCAAACAAACTTCTACATTCCCATATTTTAGTCATTGGGAGAGACCACATTGTAGGTAAGTTTAAGGAAGATCATCAGGCAAGTAATGGTGAAAGGTTTGAGTTTGTGTGTGTGTGTGTCAGAATGTGTACCTTTCAACAGGAATATCAATGGTGTTGGATGACTGTGTGTGTGTGTGTGTGTGTGTGTGTGTGTGTGTGTGTGTACATGTGTGTGAATAAGCGAATGTGTCTGTGAGTCTGTTCGAGTGGAGGGATCTTGTTGAGTGAATGCCTGAGAGTATTTATGCTTGGGGGGATCTCTGTGAGCATGTGTGTGTGTTTAGCAGTGGTGGTAATTACAGGTGATTTAGAGACCTGTAGGTTAGTGGACAATGAGGTCTTCCTCATTGCAGCTGAACATGTCTTTTAATTGTATTTCTCACAGTCATGTGAATTGACAAACGGGGATTCTTTCTTCTGTAATTTGCATGAACGTATGCAGAAGTCTTCCAGTTTGGTTGTCATGCTCCATGCAGAACTTTACAGTTTCAAGCTGACCTTTTTTCTTATTTGCACATTTTGGTGCATATGGAGAGTATGTCATTATGCTCTTTTGTAAAACTTGATTAGATCATCTTAGTAAATTGTTTCTGATGTTAAACATAATTTGCCAACATATGTTATTGTTGTTAGTTGTGTGAGTTTTAATTATGTTTTAAATTAAATAAAAGCTTCCCATACTCTTCTGATAAATGCCATGGCATCTGTAACATACAGCTGAACTGCCACCAACTCAAGCAGGTGCAACTTGTGTTTAATGACCCATCCAAAGTATGGAGTATCTAAGGAGTGCAGCACCCTACTTTTGCTGAGTTGCAGTGGTAGTATTTAGATATGAATCTTAGTGCCTGCTACTGGGATAGAACATACAACATTCTGTTATTTCTGGCATCAAAAGCAAATTCACTTTACATTGAGCCCTTGGGTACCATTAAACACAGCTAAAGCATTTGACTGTTACAGTGATTCTCTGCTCATTTGGATCAATACTGTAGATCTGTGAAATGGCATCTGTATTACATTATGTGACTGGAGTTATCTGGAAGGAATAATGGAGTTATGTTAGTTAGCAAGTACTGTACGCCATAACTAGTAGTCTATTGTGAATTGTTGATAGACTAGCATGTGCAAAAATTGTGCCATTTATTGCATTTGTAAGCAAATAGGGATACATTCCTTGTTAATTTATCAGCAGTAAGAAAATTGGCAGCAGATGTTTTACCAGTCTGTTTTAATTATATTTGGGAATATCTATGATACTAAGATAACATAAATTGAGACTTCTGGCATATAATTGTAATATTTGGCAATTTCTAAAACCAAACAGTACCAACATTTTATTCTACCACAAGCTTTTGCTTTGATAATAGTTTTAATACCTGATACAGTGCAGTTCAAATCAGCAGAATCTCTGCCTTTTAAAGGAATTGCTGACTGACCGATCATATCAAACGGAAATTAAGACAGTCTGCTTTCTTTTTGTTATGCCTTCTCCATACAGGAAGTGCAGCCTGATAGTCATTGATCGTTCTCATTTGAATGATGGTCTTCCTATTGATCACTACAACAGTAGCCTAAGCATAGGTTATAACAGCCATTCAACTTCCAAATCTTCAGGACACGCTCCATGCACCCAAACCTTAAGTCAACTCGAGCTGAGCTGATTAAAAAGACAGATTTGTGTGCCAAGCCCTTCACAGCTTTCCTGCCACTGAAGAGTACGCTCCTCTGAGGTTTTTCAGGATCACTGGTTGCTTGTGATGTTCCTTTGCTGGGCAGATAAGTTCCCTATGAGGAAAAATCTACCATTCAGAAAAAAAATGTTCAGTAATACTTTCCTGTTCCGGAAGGTTATTTTAAATCTAGAAGTCTGTGTTTTAATGGGTTGTCAAGAGACACTATTGTACTTTTAAATTACAGCACACTTTTTTCCTATCAGTTTAAAAGTTGTTTAAAGTAACTGAAAAACATTTATTTCCTGTGGAGAAATTGTGTTTATTTAACTTTTGGGGGCTGGCTAAATGTTTTAAATGCTTTTTACTGTGTTTTTTCTTTGAGAAAAGTAACTTTTAAGGAATTAAATTTTTTTCCAGCTTTTGCTGCTTGTTTCCCTGGGGGGAAAGGCATCATTTTCAGATTGACCATGGAACAGACTGTCATTCCCATGGTTGGTCATTCTTCCAGCTACAAAAAGAAAAAGTTAGGAAAAACAGCTTTTGCCACCACAGCAGGGTACTGGGAAGACTTCCCTGTTTTGTAAGAATGTTGAGTCCATCGCTGGGGAAGCTGTTGTTGCCATTTTTAAAATTGCTGACCCCATTATTTCTGTCAAAAAGAAAGAGAAAATGAAACATATATCTACTACTACTCAAATTACCTTAGATAGGAGTAGTTTATTGCATGTAGCTCAGGGTTTTATTTAAGTTTTTGAACCTTATTTTTTGATTTCTGGTAAAAGAAGGAAGAGTACCTCTTTCCTGAAGAGATTTAATATTCTGAATCTGGACAGTAAGAACAAGGGACAGATAAAGGTTTTCTCCTCAGTTGTTTTACTTAGAAGAGACCTCCGTTTCTGATTCTCTTTTTGGGGTTCCTCCCTCTTTGAAACTATTTCCAGAATGTGTCAGTGTTTTTAGTGGGACTACACCAGGTTTCTCATTACCTCAGAAAATTTTATGAGCTGTTACAGAAGGAGTTTACTGAACCTTCACCATTTCCTCCAGTTCTGTCAGGATGTGTGTGTGTGTCTGCCTGTAATTTTCCTGATAACCAGCCTCCTGCCCCTAAAAAGGCTGATGGAGTATAGAACTTTTCTCAGTCTTTTTATGTTTTTATACACACTTCGCAAAACTTACCCAGCAGCTATAGTTTAATTAATCCTGCTGTTGTAAAACAGTTTGTTAATTCCTATCCTTCTCTTTCTGATAAAGGATGGGAAGATTATTAATGGGTACAGGAAATAGTGTATGCTTCTGCAACTTGAGTTTCAGAATTTTGAATTGTCAGTCTCACATACTAATGTTTATTCTGACTAATTATGAAAGTATGAGGAATGTTTTATCTGCAATTTCTTCTTGTGAGGAAAGCCTGCTAGTTTCTTCTGTTATACTAGTCACTGCTTTCTGTTTACAGTGTGTGTGTGACTTTGTTGATAATTTGTCCAGGAGTATAGTCTCTGGTATTGTTTTGAGGAGGTTTGCCTGGCTACATTCTCAGAACCTCCCAAGAGGATGTGAGTAATGCAATTTTATTTTATTTTCTTCTCTCATTAAAGATTCACTTTTTGGTTACTTTGCTGCAGTGATCATCAAAAAATGTGATGAAAGGAGTAAGTTAAATCAAATAATTTCTTAAGATTTTTCTGCCCTTCTTTTTCAAATATTATATGGAATTCTCCAACCCCCCTCATCCAATGTTGGCAAAATGGTAGGGTGTTCCAAAAGGAATTCAGCCCCCCCTACCCAAAACCAAGACCAGTCAACTAGTCAATTTAAATATTTAAGGGATCTTGATCCCTTCTCCCATCCTGGTAGTCCCTTTTCCCTTACAGAAAGTTTTAATCTCAACTTTTTTCTTTGGCAACAGATAGTTTCAGATAAATGAGTTTTGAAGAGCATTCATCAAGGTTATAGATGGCAGTGAGAGGCTATTCCTCCTTACCAAGATTTTTTTATTTTCAGCTGTCCATCTTTAGATGTCATTCCATGAAGTGAAAGAACCAGTTCCACCTTCCCAAGCTGGGAAAGGTTTTTATATAAGGATGTTTTTGGTGCCAAAGAAAGAAGATGTGTGGATACCAGTTCTGGATCTTTCCTTCTTAGACCTCTTTGTGATGGTGCCTAACTTCAAAATGATGTCACTTCACAACTGGTTGCCTCCTCTTCCTCATTCCAGTTTCCTGGTAACATTACATTTAAAGATGGTTTTCATCCCGATTTCAAGTGTTTCTTAAGGTTTTGTGTGTGTTTGGATCACATTATCAGTTCTCAGCCTTACTTTGGACTATGCCCTGCACTACGAGTGTTCACAAACTGCCTAGCTCTAAGTGTAGCTCATTGCAGGCGACAGGGTACCCATTTTCTTTTTCCATATTTAGATGACTTTCTTTTCATTGCAGATTCTTTTTCAAAGTGTCAGGAATCTCCCACTTGGGTGAGAAATATCTTACACAAGCTGGAGTTCTAAGATAACATTCAAAAGTCCTTTTTGACTATTTCACGCAGGATTGTGTTCTTGGGGTGTCAGCTGGACACCACAGTTCAAAGAGATTTTCTTTCACAGGAAAAATAAATCTATTTTCACTCAGACTTTGATCACTGTGAGTGAATACCTCAAGATTTGGGGTCTCATGCCATCTATGATTCTCATGATAACCCTAGCAAGATGCCACATGAGAAAGATACAGTGGTATCTGAAGTCTGTTTGGTCCCAGCATTACTATCCCTTGCCTTTTCAAATCCCACTGCTAGTGTTTGTCAGTAGAGAAATTAGTTGGTGGAGACAATTATCCCTAAATTCAGGTCTTCCCTTCTCCCTCCATGTTACAAATACACATCAGACTTTGCTTGGAGAGCAATTTCAGGAAGGATAATAGTGAAAGGTGTGTGGGGCACCTAGGACCGACAGAAACACGTAAATATAAAAGAGATACTTGCACTGATCGAGGCAGTCAATTTTCTGAGTCATCTTTGATCCACAGGACCTCTTCAAGATGGTACAGACAATACTACGGTCATGTACAACTACAAGCAGAGGGCAACCAGGTCATATCCCCTTTACAGATTAGCCATGTTAGCTTGGGATGTAGCTTCAACAGCACAATCTCACTCCACAGGCATCCTTTATTCCATCAGAGCAATATAATTTGGCAGACAAGCTGAGCAGGGCAGGGCAGACTCTCAAAAATGCAAACTAGATCAGGAGTACTTCAAAGATTTGATCCATCTGTGAGGAGTTCCTCTAGCATACCCATTTGCCTCCTCTCTACATAATCAGCTGGCAAGACTCTGCTCCAAGACCCATGCAAAAAAGCCTGGAAGACAGATGCTTTTATTTTTCTTGGACAGGAATGTTCCTGTATGCTTATCCACCCTTTCCACTGATATTCAGCATACATCTCCCCAAAGACCATTGCAGTGACTCCCTTTCTGGGCCAGGCAACAGTGATTCTCCCTTCTTTTGGAAGTGGCCAGGGGCAATTACCACAACATTTTTCACAGAATGGAGCTATTCACTCAAGATCAGGGGTATTTGATACACCCCAACCCCCATCAACCTCAACTGACTGCCTGTTTGATAGGGTCTTAATTCTCTTTAGGCATTTGATTACTGAGGATATGCAACAGGTACTAACAGATGGATGAAAGTTTTCTACTAGAAAATCATATATTAGCAAATGGAAAAGGTTTTCTAGCTGGTGCCAACAACATACCAACACCCATTCAGGGCTAATTTCTCTGGTTTTGCAATAGTTGTGTGAGTTATATTTCTATGGCCTTACTTACATCTCCATCTAGGTTCATTTATTGTCCATTTCAGCATGTCTGCCCATGGATCCTCCTCTTTCAAGGCATTTATTTGCATGTCAAAATGTTTTTTGCTTTTAACGGCCTCCAAGAAAATCGTTGTTCCATTCTTGCAATCTTAATTTTGTGTTGAACCATCCAATCTGGCTGACATGAGGTTCTTACCATGAAAAACAGTTTTACTGACTGCTCTAATTCTGCCAGAAGAGTACCTAAGTTGCAAACTCTTGTGGTGAGTCAACCATATCTAATTTTCCACAGAGACAGGGTTTCTTTGAGAACTTATTAGTCTTTTATGCCTGAAGTGGTATCTAAGTTTACTTTAAGCCAAGCTATCCATTCCATCCTTTTCTTTACTGATCCTAACAATGAAGGAGAAAAGATACTCTTTACCTTGGATGTCTACTGACAACTCAGGTACATTCTTGACGGAACTAAATCTTTCAGATCTGTTGTTCAATTCTTGTGAAAGTAAGATGAAAGGACAACCTGTGTCAATACAGAATATTTCCAAATGGGTTCTGTCACTCATCCGGTCAGGATTAAACAGATGGACAATTGTGGGTTCAATTCAAGCAGCTTTATTATATACAAACACATCAGGATTGAGGCTTAGTAACTTAAATTTTAATAAACTTATAAACAGACTCTTACATGTTAACACACTGGATGTCCTCTCAAAATGGCAATGCTGCCTGCACGTGCTCACCATTTATATGCACATGCCTACACTTGGAAATGCTTTATAGGCTGCAACACACACTCTGTTCTGCATCCTTCATCTTTGAGAAATAGGTCATACACAAAATGATAGCATTCATTGACATGAAATTACACAGAAATGATCCTTTGACATGCAATTATACAGAACTAGTTCTTTGACATGCAATTATACAAAACTAAACACATATAAAACAAACATGTTCAGGTTACTGTGTATTTTACACCAGGTCTAGAAATACGACCTGATCATGTAACATAAAAATCATAATTGGATCTAGCAAAGGGGACTGTCTTCAAGGAATGTTCAACTTTGGGGACATTATCAGGAACGGGAATAGGTATTGAGACATGTTCCTCAATTTGAACATTGTCTGTGCTGCTCTGAGATCTAGAGTCTGAATCATAGGTACGATGCTGCTCTATTGATTCAGACAATGGAAGGACATGCATGCTATACCCTCAGATTCCACCAAGTAGGATCTCGGCACATATACCTCTTACCTGACCAATTCAATCAATGCCTTTTGCTGTTTGCATCCTCACTGTCTCTCCTTCTTTCAAAGGACGAAGAAATATGCTCATATTATCATAACTGGACTTCTGAAAGGAACACTTCTTAAAGAGTTGGTCTTTGATTGGTCTGGTGTTTTTAGCATTAGGCACTAACAAACTAGAACTGATAGGTAAAGTTATTCTGGTTTGCCTAGGTAGAAGTCTCTGAGCAGGCGAGCCAAGTAAGTTATCTTGGGGTATGTTTCTGAGATTAAGTAAGTCCTAGAAGATATTGGTATTGCCACACTTTGACCTTTCTAGTAATTGCTTTGCACTCTGTACTGTACGTTCAGCTAGGCCATTTGACTGTGGGTATTCTGGACTGCTAGTAATATGGATAATGTCCCACTCTTTTGCAAATTTCTGAAAAAGATCACTGGTAAACTATGTACCATTGTCAGAAATAACTTTGTGTGGATTACTATGGACTGAGAAATGACATTTCAACTTAGTAATAACAACACTGAATGTTAGGTTAGGTAGCAAATCAATTTCAAACCAGTTCTAATAACAGTCTTCCAACACTAAGTAATGCTGATTCTTCCACTCAAATATGTCAGTGGCTACTGTTGACCAAGGTAGTTCAGGAATCTGGCATAGATGAAGTGGTTCTTTTTGCAAATGCGGTTTAGTACTATTGCATACAGAACAAAATGAAAACATGTTATCAATGTCTTTTGACAGAGAAGGCCAAAATACTAGTCCTCTCAGCCTTCTTTTGGTAGCTTCGGAACCTCAGTGGCCACGATGAAAAATCTGAATGTATTTGTGTTACAAGGAAATAGGAACAATAACTTTAGGACCTTTGAAAATACCACCATCTTCCATCAGATCTCATCTCTGTACGAAATGAAATGGTTGTACTTCTGGCGGTATGCAAGATTGCTTTGACATGCAAAAGTGGATCAGTTTTTGTATGATCTCTCAGCTCATCAAGTCTCATAGTAGAAGAATTATGCCCTTCCATGACAAAGACAAAATTCTCTGCATCATCTGTTCTGTGGTATTTCTGGGTGATCTGAATAAGATGTCAGCCAGATAAAGAAGTTAGCCTTTTGTGTAAAGCATTTTGAAGTTGCATTTTTGTAATCTGAGCATTGTTCTTAGTTGTCTTGCTGGAGCTGTATGCATAGGCTTTTTTTAAAATAAAAGACAAAACCAAAAGCACTTGAAGGAAATAAGGCTCCAGGCGAAAATTCTGATAGTTTAATGAGGTATAAAAGTAGCATAAACGCCAAAGACACTCCACACTGCGTTTTCGTTTAAATCAACTTCATCAGACAATTTTACACACTCAATTCATGCCCCTTAAATACAAACACTTTAATTGGATAAATACCAATTCATTTTTTATAGAATTGTTTTTAATTAGTGTATTTTTAATTAGTGTATTTATATATATATATATTTATTTATTTATTTATTTATTTATAGTAATGAAGGAAAATTATGAATTATTTATTAAATATAATGTTAGATGTGGTTTATAATATTTGTATTAGTAATTTTTTCCAATTTATTCACATTTTATTCACATTATTATTATGTAGTGTGATGGATAGAATGTATTATGAATCACCTCATTTGTCTGTATGACACTGTATTTATATTAATGATGGTTTCTTCCACTAGATGGCACCAAATTATCATCTAATATATGTGTATTTTAAAGTTTTATGTATAATTTTTCGCATTAGAGAAATTGTGTTTTATTTTATAGGTAATGGAGGTAGTGCAATATTTAGTTATAAATTAAGGGAAGTTTATTAAGCTTTGCTTATATTTATAAGGAGAGTTTGTTTTTTCCTTTTGCTGTCAGTTTAGACAAACTGAATTTTGCAGCTATTTCTTGGTTTATGTCAGTCTTAATAGAGCAATTAAGAGAGTTGCAATATTGGCTTAATTGGTATTTATCCAATTAAAGTGTTTGTATTTAAGGGGCATGAATTGAGTGTGTAAAATTGTCTGATGAAGTTGATTTAAACGAAAACGCAGTGAGGAGTGTCTTTGGCGTTTATGCTACTTTTATACCTCATTAAACTATCAGAATTTTCGCCTGGAGCCTTATTTCCTTCAAGTGCTTTTGGTTTTGTCTTTGGTTTGGCTAGCACTTGATCCATTCCGTATTGTCTTTTTTTAAAATAGTGACTAGAGGTTGATGATCAGTTTCGATTTGGATAGTTTGGCCATAAATATAATCATGGAACTTCGAACATGCGAACACAGTTGCCAAAAGTTCCTTCTCAATTTGAGCATATGGGATCTCAGTTTGGTAGGAGTCCTAGATGCGCAGGCAGCTGGTCTGCCCTCTTGAAGTATAACTGCACCAAGACCAAACTTTGAAGCATCACAGGAAAGAATTACTGGTTTGTGGACATCATAGTTTCTCAATGTAGGTGGACTGGCAATTTGTTGTTTGAGGTAAACAAATGCTCTCTGGTGCTGTTCCAACAATGAACAGGCAACATTTTGCATGTCAGCTCTCTTAAAGGCACTGATAACTCACTAAAGTCAGGAATAAATTTGCCCAAATTTATTTATTTTTATTTTACATTTGTTAACCGGGGGTGTCTGACTGAGCCAAAAAGGGCCTTTTTCAGCAGAGGCCCGGGGAGAAAAGCTCCACAAAGAAAAATTACAGACACATTTAGTTATTTAGACATGATCAGTGTACACACAAATTACAAGAGACATGTTTTTACAGTGGCATACAGCACATAAACAGTTAGAGTGGAGAGAAACAAACAAAAAAATATTAATTTTAAAAATAAAGGTAATTAATAGTGTTGTGGTGTACAGCTGAAATTTGGAACATAGGTAGGTTCACCAGCTCTTACTCAAGCAAATGTTGCTGCTGACATAACATTACACTTGTCATCGAAAACAAATAATTAAACATACTAAGGAAACACTGTAGACTTAGACATTGTCTTGAGCTGGCATCTCAAGTCGCTTGTTTGGAAGGGTCTGGTCATAACCCAGTACTGGTAAATAAATGACCTACATAAGTAACTTCTGGTGGCCTGAATTTACATTTCAGAGGATTGAGCTTCACATGCCCTGTCTATAACTTTCCTGAGGTTTCTGTCATGCTCTACTTCTCCATTACCTCCAACTAGTAAATCATCCACTATTATAGCACACGAATAACCCGAAAAAATTTGCTTCATTGCATGCTGAAAGACTTCACTGGCAGAATTTATTCCAAAAGGCATTCTGGGAACTCTGTACCTACCAGATGATGTGCTGAATGCAGTCAGTAGTGAAGATTTGTGATCAAGCATTCCTTGCCAAAATTGAACTCTTTGCATCCAAAACAGGAAACAACAGTGGCACTTGGCATGAGCGCGGCAACCTCCTCAACTGTACGCATAGCATGATGAGGTCTCTTTAATGCCTTGTTCATGTCTTTTGGGTCAATGCACATTCTGATTTCATCTGAGCTTTTCTTGTGAGCAACTACCATGGAAGGCATCTGCTCAGTTGGTTCTGTGACTGGACAAATCACACCATGCTGCACCATCTTATCTAACTGGAACTTGATTTTGTCCTGCATAGCTATTGGAACTCTCCTCGCTGGTCTGACCACTGGACTGACCTCTGGGTCTACTTTCATGGAGTATAGAACTGGGAGTTTGCCTAGCTTGTTATCGAAAACATCAGCATTCTCTGAGAAAATAGCATCAATGAAGCTGGAGCTGGGACGTGTGCTTACATGATGGACGACTTTGGTAAAAGAAAACAGTTTAATTCTCAAACTGTCTTTGACATCCAGTAATGACTGCAAAGGTCTTCTGACTACATAGAATTGCAACCTGTAACTGTTCCCAGCCAAATAGCATTAAGGCACTGCTGAGTCCTTGGTTTGAATCTCTTCACCTCCATAAACAACAAGCTTCACACAGCCAAATTAAATTGTTCACCAGCTCTTACTCAAGCAAATGTTGCTGCTGACATAACATTACACTTTGAACCAGTGTATAGTTTGAGCTCCGTTGGTCTACTATTGATCAGGACAGTACAAAACACTTAGTTCTTTGACAACAAATCTACTGCATTAACCTTTTCACTGACCACTGATGCACCATCTGCATGGAAAGTAGGGTTGCAGCTTTCTACATGATCAACCTGCCTTTCTGAGTGACCTTTCTTAATAACTGAATGAGGCTTGCTTGACTTACAAAACTTTTGAAAATGGTTCCATTTTTTACATTTGTGGTATTGCTGACCAAATGTTAAGCACGTCTCTCTTTTAGACTCATGATTGGTACCACAATTACGACAGCTAACAATAAGACTTGGCTTGTGTTTTGCTGACTCACACTTATACTGCACTGAGCATGTCTGCTTTGCTGAGCTAGTCTTGGAACTTACTGGAAAGTTATGGTTCCTCCCTGGAAAACCTGCAGGGGCCACAGCTGCCATGTGCTTAGGCCTGCTTCTGCTAGCCATGTACTGCATGCAGTCTACGCTTACTCTAGAGGCTGCTAAAACTATGCTGCTATCACTTGCAAGCATACTTGTGTGCCTTTTTGTGAGTTCATGGAGTCGACAAATCTCTATAGCTTTGTTTAACATTAAATCACTGACACAGAGCAAAATCTTTCTCACTGCAGCATTATTAACACTACACTCAAGCCTGTCCTTTATTAACTCATCTTTCAAATCACCAAATCTGCACATTTTAGCTTTATTTCTCAAGTCAAGTGATATAAGCTGCAAAAGTTTCTCCTGGCTTTTGGTCTGTTGTATAAAATAGGTGCCTGTCTAATGTAACATTTGTCTGGGGGGTTGCACATTTCTCTAAATTTAAGTTAGGCAAAACAAATGCCCTCATATGTGCATCTTTGTCAGAAAAAGCTTCTTGTATGAAAAAGTTGTGTTCCTGCTCAAATACTCTTCAATTCTTTGCAATATTATGATCAGACACAAGCAGACTGTGTCTGCAAATGCCTCTGCCATATCAACACATAGTAGTGAAGGTGCTTGCAATTATGTAAGAACATTGAAAGAATATTAGTACTCTGTTTTGCTAGCATGATTAATAAAAAGCTACAAGAATGATATGAAATATAAAGGGTTAATTTAGAAACAGTATAAAATGCTGAAAAATAGGAAGTAGTAAGTGTGCTGGCATAGCTTAATTAGATATTGGCATCCATGTAAAGGAGTATGTTATTGAGAAACAAAGTCTGTAAAAATAACTGCGCAGATGGCAGCGGGAAGGACATCAATGAAGTAAAGAGATGTAACATCAAGCCAGATAAAGTTAGAACATCAAGTTTCAGATAGTGCTGGAACACCACATTTCAGATAATGCAAAACTGAGTTTCCTTGGACCACCAAACTTGAAAAAGAATCAAGGACAAATCATAAATTAGAAGAACAAAGAAAAGTGTTCTACAAAAGAAGATTGTAATACATCAGACTGAGAAAAAATATCAGACTTTTTGGTAAACAGATCTGTTTTAAGCATGTGTTAGTTAAGCTAATATCTCTTTTGTTTCTTACAATATTTTGTAATTGTATGATAGCATAAAAAATAGCAAAGACTCCAGCAAAAACAGTATTCAAAAACAATATTATGCATAGTTAGGTAAGTTCATGTTTATTACAACTGCATTCTAATATCAAGTTGCAAGTATATTAACTAATGACTGAAGGTACGAGTAAGTGCTGAAGGAGTTATGGGTTAAGCGTCTGGAATGCGCCTAAAGAAAAAAAAGTATGTGAACTCAAATCTTTCCAGGCTGGAATGGGTAGTTACAAGGAATATTGCATAACATAAAATGTTACTGGTACTGAAATGTATAAGGTCAAGGAAACAAGACTGGTTGCCAGGCCAAATGTCTTACAATTTTCTAAAACATTATCGTTAAGTATTCACATGCAGTCTGTAAAAATAACTGCGCAGATAGCAGCTGGAAGGACATCAGCAAAGTAAAGAGATGCAACATCAAGCAAGATAAAGTTAGAACATCAAGTTTCAGATAGTGCTGGAACACAATGTTTCAGATAATGCAAGACTGAGTTTCCTTGGACCACCAAACTTGAAAAAGAGTCAAGGACAAATCATAAATTAGAAGAACAAAGAAAAGTGTTATACAAAGAAGATTGTAATACATCAGACTTGTGGTATAAATGAGTGTGTATAAATACACTTTGAGAATTTCCCATAGATAGCTGACAGCATCTGTGTTGTATGCTTGTAGATCTGAAAGGAAAATGTAATAGTAAAGCATATTAACTGAAGCAGTTTGTCTCCGTGTATTTATTGTACTTAGTTCAATACAGTAATAAGACTAGTTGGTCACAATAAATAGTTAAATAGACTTTGATATGCATGCATGTAAATGCAAGTAACAGCAAGAATCCAACAAAAGGCAATATATTATTTTTCAATGGCGAGCCACAGTTGATGGACCGAATGGTTTCTTATTGTGACAGCTGCAGATGTCCTTCATGGATGCATCTGCAGTCATAACAAGTGGGTTGTCCTGTCGTCAGGCAGCCCTGCAGTCGGCCGGATTCCAAAGTCCGGGTCCGGCTTCGGCTGATGTCGCACTCCACCCGACGTCATCTCTGTTGGCCTTCGGGTATAAAAGCATCAGCCGACGCCATTTTCCTCTGTCTTTCTTGCCGCATGGCGCCCGAAGCAGAAGCTGTTCGCAAGTGCCGGTCGGTCGGATCCAGAGATTACTTCTACCGAATACTACTTCGAAGACTTCTAAAGCTAAGTACCCCGTTGGGGACTCTTTCTTGCCTCAGCCGATGTCAGAAAAAGTTAACAATTGTTTAACCTGTGGGAAACAAATACCTCATAAAGATTTCCACTCTTACTGTCTGCCTTGTTTAGGCCCAGCCCACGACGTAGCAGCCTGTTCGGCCTGTGCCTCCTTCAACCGACAACGCTTAGGCGCCGGTCGGAGTTTGCAGAACAGTTTTTCGGTTCTGATTTTGCGTACATTATGCCGCCGGATCCTCCGACTACCCAATCTACCAAAAACGCAAAGATAAAGACCGACACTTTCGCGGTCCGCGGTTTCGCCGAAACCACGGTAAAGCAAATCATGAGTGTCTCGGTTTCAGCTGAAACCGAGAAAACTGATCAAAATACAGCTGAACCTATTCTTACAACTGAGGCCCCTGCTACAACTCTTGAATCGACCTCAGAAATTTTACCCACTACGGTGGTTGACTTATCAGACACCATCCCCTTGGATGTCTCTACCCCAGCACGTGGTGCTGCTAGGCCTCCAGCAGTCATGTCCATTAAGGCCTTCGCCAGGGCTAAAGCAGCCAAGACTACTAAAACAGTGCCTGTTAAACCCCCCACATCCAGGCCCTCTTCCAGTTCTCAAATGCTTTCTTTGGCAGAAGATTTAATTTCTTTAATTAGAGGATCTCAATCTCACCCAGACAGGGCCTCTCAGCCCCAGAGAAGAGACCTAGGGCAGAGCCCCCTGAGCCAGTGTCTTCTGATGATTCTGCTGATGAATCAGACATAACTGACCAGCCAGAGGCTCCATTCTCCAATTTTGAAGATTCTGATGCAGAAGAATCCATTCCAGCTGCTTCCCCACCAGAAGAATTCTCCTTTGGGGAAACCTTGCATGCCATGCGAGAACAGTTCCAATGGCAGCAACAGGATTTTTCAGACTCCAGAAAAAGACTTAGAACTTTTCTGCACCTCCCTCAGCACAGGCCCTTAGCTATACCTCCTGTTCTCTCTGTGGTGGATGATGCTTTCAATGATGTTTGCTCCGCTCCAGATTCTTTACCCCCAGCCCCTGCCAAACCAGACAGATTTTACAGGGTGCCAGATACTCATCACCACCTTTACAAGGCCCCACTTGCAGACCCAGAAACTATATCCCAGGGTCCCAAGGCAGTAGCGCGACCACAGCTAAAACCCTATTCCTTCTGAAAGGGAAGCAAGGTCATTAGACAGATGGGGTAAAAGGTCTACACTTCAGCTACTCTCTCAGCTAGAGCTTTAAACTGTCAGTTTCACATGATACAATACCAAGAGTTTATGCTTGATCAGTTAACTAAAAAACTAACCACTGATGAATCTCTTGATAAGAAATATGTATTAGAGATGGTAAATAACATACAACAGGTTAGCAACCATTCCTTAAAATGTGGCTATGATGCACTGGAGGCTTCATTTAGATCAGCCATGACAGGCACAGTGATAAGAAGGCATGCATGGCTAAAGGAACAAGCTTTGCCGGATCATGTTAAAGCTAAGTTGCTAGATGCTCCTATGGACAAGACAAGTTTGTTTGGTACACCTGCCCAGCAGGTTATGAAGAAAATGGAAGAAAAGGCAAAATCTGTTCAAACTGTTAAAGATTTCTTGCAGGTTCAACCCCAAGGTTTAGCAGGAACTGGCCTGCCAAAATTGGTCCTTTCCTGACTCCACAAAATTTCAAAGGGCAGGAATAGACGTTCCAGAGGCAGAAACCAATCCAGAGGAGGTGCCTACAGAGGACGACAGTGGCAAGGTAACAACAGAGGCACAGACACAGCCACTGCCACTACATCAGCACAACCACAGTGACTTAATCCTAAATCCGCCTACCAGGGAACAAATAGCAGCTCCTCTAGGCGGAAAATTAACCTTATTTTCAAAGAACTGGCACTACATAACAAAAGACAAGTGGATTTTACAAACCATAGATCAAGGTTACGGTTTCACTTCCACACTTTACCAGTCAAAAGAGGAATGCCAAATCTACCTCCAAATCAAAAAATAGAGGCTCTACGCCAGATAATGGAGTTAGCAAACATGAGAGCTGTGGAAAGAGTGCCAACAGCAGAACAAGGAAAGCGGTTCTATTCCAGACTATTCCTAGTTCCAAGAAAGGAAAAAAGTTGGAGACCAATTCTCGACCTGTCCACCTTAAATACATACATCATTGTCCCAAAATTCAAAATGCTGACCCTACAGCAACTTCTTCCCATGCTGGGCAAGGAGTCTTGGCTGGTAACTCTAGATCTCAAGGAGGCATACCTGCACGTCCCCATTCGACCAATCTGCAGAAGATGCCTCAGATTTCTTGCAGGATCAGAGCACTATCAATTCTCAGCATTGCCCTTTGGCTTATGTACTGCGCCCAGAGTATTCACAAAATGCCTGGCATCAGTAATCGCCCATTGCAGACTTCAGGGAATTCAAATTTACCCATACCTGGACGACTGCCTGCTACAAGGGGACAACAAAAGCAAGCTGACAACAGATTTACAAAGGGTCATTTACTTGCTACAAGGACTGGGATACACAGTCAATTTACAAAAGTCAAGGCTGATACCATCCCAAACAAGAACATTCTTGGGCGCGGAATTGGACACAGTACAACAAATGGCATTCCTGACTACAGAAAAACAAAAAGAACTTCCTCTTTATTTCTTGGCACTAACAAAACTGAACAAGTTAACAGCAAGAAAAGTTCTGCAGGCCTTGGGCTTCATGGCATCATGCATAATCTTGGTCCCATTTGCCAGACTACATATGAGGAAACTACAGTGGTACCTAAAGAATTTATGGTCCCAGCACAGACACAGTCTAGAAACAGAAATTCCACTAATTCCATGCTTAAAACAGGAGTTCCTATGGTGGGCTCAGGCATGCCAGTCAAACCCTGGCCTACCCTTTCGCAGATGTCAACCAAGCCAGACCATCACAACAGACGCTTCAGATCTAGGATGGGGGGCACACATGCTGGACAAATGCGTGCAAGGATTGTGGACACAGGATCAACTTCATCTGCACATCAATCTAAAAGAAATGCTGGCAGTAAAACTGGCAATCCAAAAGTTCAAACCATTTCTCAAAGAGGGCCAGTTGATGATAAGGACAGACAACACCACAGTCATGTGGTACATCAACAAACAGGGAGGCACTCATTCATAGCCCCTATGCAGAATGACCTTGGAGCTGTGGACCCTGGCACTCAGCTACAACATTCAGTTACAGGCAATATTTGTACCAGGAAAAGACAATACTCTAGCAGACATATTAAGCAGAACCACTTCGGATGCCCACGAATGGAAGCTGCACCCGGACATCTTCAAGACCATCTCAAAGAAATGGGGAATGCCACAGATAGACCTATTCGCATCACCTCTCAATCACCAGCTCAAAAAATTCTGCACAAGGACATTCCACCCACTACCATGGAAGGTGGACTCACTCTCCTTCAACTGGAAAGGCCTAACAGCATATGCATTCCCACCTCTTCCTTTGATACACAAGGTACTACTAAAAATCAAGGAAGAACATCCAAGGATAATCCTGATAGTTCCAAACTGGCCAAGACAACACTGGTACCCACTACTGAAGAGCATGTCTCGGAACAATATGTGGCCAATACCCCTGATGCCTTTGATGTTAACTCAGAACAACTACAGCATCATACATCCGAACCTAAAAACGCTGCAACTGACTGCATGGAACATCACATAGCAGCAGCTAACCCAGAACTTTCCCAAAGAGTTAAAGACATTATTCTTGAAGCACGCAGACCTTCAACAAGAAGGAACTATGCTGGAAAATGGAAAAGGTTTGTCATTTGGAGTACGGAAAGAGGAAAAGATGTGTCAAACATAGATATACCTAACATTCTGGAGTATCTGGCGAACTTCTTCATTCAGGCCTGTCCTACTCCTCCATCAAGATACATGCATCAGCTATTTCAGCAGAATACAGCTTTGATCCACCTGTTTTTTCGCACCCTATGCTCAGGCAGTTCCTCAGAGGAATCAAGAATGTAAAACCTCCAAGGAAACCACCATTACCAGCTTGGGATTTAAACTTTGTGCTAGAAAAGCTGACACTATCACCCTTTGAACCAGCAGCAACAGCAGACCTACAGCACCTGTCATGGAAAACTGCTTTCCTACTGGCAATTACTTCAGCAAGGAGGGTTTCAGAACTACAGGCCTTAATGGCAGTGCAACCCTTCCTAATCTTCCACCAAGATAGAGTGTCCATGAGGACTAATCCTACATTTATGCCCAAGGTGGTATCCAGAGTGTCTTTAAACCAGGCAATCCACCTACCTACCTTCTTTCCCAACCCACAAAACAGAGGGGAAAGAATACTGCATACCTTGGATGTACATAGACAGCTACGCTACTACTTGGACAGAACAAAAATAGCAGAAAGACTGACCAACTTTTGTAGCCTATGCAACAGGAAGGGAAGGAAAAGCTATTTCCAAACAGACAATCTCCAAATGGATAGGAAATTGCATACGATTCTGTTACTCCTTCCATGGAAAACCAATTCCACAGAACATAAGACCTCATTCTACAAGGACAACAGCCACTACCACAGCCTTCTTATGAGGAGTGGCAACCAAAGACATTATTGAGGCGGCTACTTGGACCTCCGTGCATACATTTGCCAAGCATTATAATTTGCCTCTATATTCCAGATCCCGAGCAGGGTTTGCCACTGCTGTACTGCAAGGGATCCTAAACACACCATAATCTACCTTTATCCTCCTCCCCTAGTTGGCTATGGTACTCTACCCACTTGTTATGACTGCAGATGCATCCATGAAGGACATAGTACAGTTTTGTACCTACCATAAATGTAGATGTCCGAACTGGATAGCATCTGCAGTCAGGATTACCTCCCTCCTTGCCCTCTGTGGTACTCCTAGGGTGTTTACCCTCCTAATAGCTAGCTCTTGGGGGGGAGTCTTTTATGGTGTATTTGTTTGTATATATGTACATATATGCTTATTGTTGTGTTTACCTCTATCTATTTGGAAACATTGGCATCTATCCAAATTTTAGCCTGCAGGAGGGCTACTGGCATCTGGGGCAAGAAACACTGAGGAAAATGGCGTCGGCTGATGCTTTTATACCCGAAGGCCAACAGAGATGACGTCGGGTGGAGTGCGACATCAGCCGAAGCCGGACCCGGACTTTGGAATCCGGCCGACTGCAGGGCTGCCTGACGACAGGACAACCCACTTGTTATGACTGCAGATGCTATCCAGTTCGGACATCTACATTTATGGTAGGTACAAAACTGTACTTTTCTTTTTCATTTTATTCAGTTAGTACATCCAGTTCCAGTGCAAACATTTGCCTCCTTCTTATACACAGTATCCAGTAGCAGAACAGTGCATCTCTGCAAGTTCCACACATCCTGTACATTCACACAGCTGAATCTGCCAGCTGTGTTTGACCATCTTTTGAAAGAATCAATGAGGAACTTTCCACACTTTCTCGACGGAAGTCTTGGCCACCTTCCACACAGAAACTGGTAATTTTCATTTTGTTTCTCATTCTACAGCATGGATGCCATAAGACAGAAAAGTATTAAATGTAAAGCTAGCTTTCAGGTAGACAGTAATGACAGTCCAGCACATGTATGGTCAGGATTTAAAGATTAGTATAAACATAACTGTAGCACATGTAGTACTTTATTAGGTAATATTAATGTCAATGCTTTATCTAAATGCATTACGTTTGACTGGTATCTTAAACAGCAGCATCATTTGTATGACAGTAAACATTTATTGTGCAAGTCATATGAAACTGCTTTCTGTGTGCAATGTCATAAACGTAATGGAAAACAACCAGATGCATTATGTCCTGTCACCACATGTAAAATGTTAATTTCAGAGTTACAATATCAGTCAAGTCGGTTATTTACACAATCTTCTGTACATCTTGCTAGACAAAAGTGGCATAAAACCACTGCACATTACAAAACAGATAAAAATAGAGAAAAGGTTCATAGTGAACTGAAAAAAATATTTAATAAACTTCTAAGTCACAGAGTGAGTTTGAAAAGTTCAGACAACATATGCAAACACTTTTTCAGAAGTGCATAAGAGCTTTAAAGTCAACAGAACAGAATACTGACAAATATAATCTGGTTAGTAAAGAGTTAAAGCAACAGCAGTTAACTACTCTGAAAGAAAATAATTTATCTTGTACTATTCTACCTTTTGAAAATGGTTAAGGGTACACAGCACAAACTTTCATTCAGTTACAGGGAGGCACTTAAATAGTAATTTTAAAACCATTTCAAATAACAAAACAGTTCTAGGGCATAGAAATCAGATGAGAGTAATTAAATGTAGTAAAGACATGATGTCACAAGACTGACATGCATGTATTTTCTTTTCATCTAAAGTGCAACAAAAAGCAAATGACAGCAAATGTAAATCATGTAAATAGATCTGTTTTAAGCATGTTAGTTAAGCCAATATCTCTTTTGTTTCTTACAATATTTTGTAATTGTATGATAGCATAAAAAATAGCAAAGATTCCAGCAAAAACAGTATTCAAAAACAGTATTATACATAGGTAAGTTCATGTTTATTATAACTGCATTCTAATATCAAGTTGCAAGTATATTAACTAATGACTGAAGGTATGAGTAAGTGCTGAAGGAGTTATGGGTTAAGCATCTGGAATGCGCAGAAAGAAAAAAAAGTATGTGAACTCAAATCTTTCCAGGCTGGAATGGGTAGTTTCAAGGAATGTTGCATAACATAAAATGTTACTGGTACTGAAATTTATAAGGTCAAGGAAACAAGACTGGTTGCCAGGCCAAATGGCTTATGTTTTTCTAAAACATTATCGCTAAGTATTCACGTGCAGCATTAAGCAAAAAGAACAAAAGTCTGCAAGAAATACTACGCCGACTACAGTCCCTATATCAACTATGGTATGCAGTTAAAATAAATTATACAGGTCCCTTTATAAAAAAAGGAGGGTACAAATAGCTACTAGTAACAGTAAACGTCTTTTCAAAATAGGTAAAAGCAATTCCTACTACAACTTTGACAGTATAGGTAACAGCAAAAGTTTTATGAAAATATTTTCTGTTTTTCAAAATGGCAAAAAAAAAAAAATAAGCAAATGTGTAAAACCAAAGTGTGTCAGTCTAGGTAACAGCCAAAGGGCAAGCATACATTCAGTTCTCACAGCATAAAGCAAATAAACAATACTGCAATAAAATGATGTATACTACAGGGGGAAGGACATACTTTCAGTTTTACACTAACTGTGTAAACAGTACTGCAAAAGGGACTCAAAAGTGCAAAGTGGTAATACCAAAAGTACATTTTAATGTTTCAAGTAATGTAATTAGCAGGCTTCAATTTAATGCTAAGTTTAAAAACTGGACTGAGTGTACATTACAGCCATGTATATAAAAATGCAAAAACAATCTGTACAAGCAAGTGTATTCTCTACAGTATATAGTAAATGGTTTATCTATGTAAATAGAGTAACAAGTCAAAGCTTGACATTTGTGACATATGTATTTTTTTTTCAATAAACAAGACTGTAATGCCTTTGCAATAAAATCCTCAACCATTGTCAATAAATTACTGTATAGAACATCACTGTATAGAGTAATATTCAAATTAATCCTGTTCTAATAGTAATGATTGTCATCATTGTGCTGACAATATAAAACTGTGTTAACTTGCCGTATTAAAATAAAGCTAAAGGTTTTGTTTCCCAATGTATTTCTAGTTAGTAGCAATATAACTTGACTAAAAAGTGCATACTAATATAGACAGTTTTAGAATTAAAACAGAGGAAATGTATACAGTGATAGATATGTTTAAAAATGTATACATGCATGTGCACATCTATTTGCTAGTTAGATGCATATACACATCTGTTGCTGTAATATATGTAGAAATAATATAGTTATACATGTATTTCTGTTTGCTAGCATACATATATTCTGGTACAGCTTGAGAGAAGCTGAATGTTCAGTGTCTGGAACATGCTTCAAGGACTAGATAAAATGCAGCTGTAAGACAAGGCACGCAGCATTCAACACAGACATCTGCATTTCATTTGCATCATTCTGAACATCAAAACAGAGGGAATTAATAAAATTTAGTTGGGAAAATGCTACACAAAATAGAACACAAGACAATTTCAGTTGTAAGAAGCATATGGCATGTACATTTGGAAGGATAACATTTAACACAAATATAACAGCATGGTTAGCTGAACAAGGTCAGGCATAAATAAAAGTAGAGAAAGAATCAGACTGACAAACATTTCAATAAACAGCTCTATCTCTATTAGATGCTGTACGTTACCTCAAAAATATAACAGTTCTGTCAAGGGAAGACATCATGCAAAAATGTCAGATTGTGTAGACAATAACACAAAAATAAGAATAAACTCAACAGGGAAAAAAGGGTATGATTTCTACCAGTACTCTGTTTGTTTATATAAACAACACAGTAATATAAAAACCTGTTCAATCATAGCCTCACATCAGGCTTTGTGCCCACTGAATGGCGTACAGCAACAGTTATCCCACTCCACAAAGGGGGAGCCACCACTGATCCCAGGAACTTTCGTCCTATTAGCCTGACGAGCCTGGTCTGCAAGGCCAAGGAACGTATCATCATGGAATTCATAAACAAAGACATTGGTAACCTCCGAACTCTGGATCCCACCCAGTTCAGGTTTGTGAAAGGCAGATCATGCCTCCTGAACCTGATCGACTTCTTTGAGGCAGTCACCAAAGCCGTAGATGAGGGTAAGGTGGTTCACACAGCCTGTCTTGACCTTGCCAAGGCTTTTGACACCATCCCCCATTCTGGAATTATAGCTAAACTCACTAAACTAGGTATAAATTCCTACATCACAAGATGGGTTGCCGACTGGCTCACTGACAGAACCCTCACTGTAAAAGTTGCACACTCCAAATCTGACCTCAAACCTGTGACAAGTGGAGTACCACAGGGTTCAGTCCTGGGACCTCACCTGTTTGGTATCTACTTCTCTGAAATACAGGCTAACACAGAAGGCCTCAGGCTAATGAAGTTCACAGATGACTGCAAACTAGGAACCATAGTCGAGTCCCCAAATGATGTGGAAATCCTACAGAAGGGCCTTGCTGAGACAGATGCCTGGTGTCAGACCCATGGCCTCAAGCTCAATGCCAAAAAGTACATTGTCATCCCCTTTGGTAAAAACTCTGTACCCATGAATTACTACATAGACAGCAGTCTACTTAACACCGAATGTGTGATAACTGACCTTGGGACTCAGGTGGACAGTAGTCTGTCCTTTCATAGTCACATCACCACAGTAGTCAGGAGGTCCTTTTACATGGCACACCTCATCATAAAAGGGTTCTCATCCAGGAAAAAAGAGGTCATTGTTCCCCTCTACTCGACACTCATTAGACCCATTATAGAGTACAACGCCCCTTTTGGAATGTACCTCACAAGACATCTGCAGCAGCTGGAAAGGCCACAGAAGTACCTCACAAAGAGGATTACTGGCCTCAAACAGATGCCCTATACTGACCATCTCAAAAAACTCCAGCTTTACTCCGTAGCATATCGCCTACTCTGAGGTGATCTCTGCCTAACATACAAAGCTATGTCAAACCCAGAGCTGTTGAACATGCTACACCTAAAGAAATCCCAATCCCTCCGAGCTACACAGTCTAGGGATCTAAACCTTGTCACCACAATAAACAGGACATGCTAGAGGGATAGATTCCTGTCCCAGAGACTTCCCATTCTCGGGAACAGGCTACCCATCTATGTCAAGCAAAGTTCTTCATTAGCACACTTCAAGAAAAATCTTGATGAGTGGATGGGAAATAGGAAATACACCCCAAGGATCACTTATGTGTCTCTGCTTGACTGGCACAGGAAAATTACTTTCTTGGGTGGCATAAGCCAGGGAACCTTGTTGGCTAGGCTTATGTAGGCCCTCGGGCCGATAGCCTAGTACACACCTATAATACAGAAAAAAGGACCATGGGTTAAAATACTTACCATTTTGGGTAACAGGACAATACTTCAAACAGATCAAATGGTTAAAATACCATCCACTTGTACTGTGATAGGACAACAATACCAAAAAACAATATTGCACTTCAATATTACATTTCCAAGTTTTAAAAATACCAAATGCAGATTTAAAAGAGCTTGGTATGAAAACTAGTAGAACAAGATATCTCACAGATTGTTGAACATTTACAAGCACAACGGAAGTAAGTCATTACAAGTATCTTTGATAGACAGATTACAATGTAGTACTAATGTATCTACATTTGTAAATTGAATAAAATATGTAAATGGACAATATTGCCTTCAAATTTCAAAATGTTTGTTAAAGTGGCACCATAGTCTGTATGTGTGGTTTCAAATAACCCAGTGTTAATAGCAAAAGACAAAAACAGAAACTGACACTACCCATAATTGGTGGAACATATTCAGAGAATAGTCATCATCTGGGACTAAATTGGTTAATACATCCTGTGTTGATAGTTTGGGGGTCATAATAATAATGACAGCTTGAAATTGTTTTATATGCTGCAGGTTACAAAGAGTTGCAACAACTCAACCAGTTATGATTGTAAATATGAGCAAAGTGGTAAATGCTGTAAAAAGCAATGCTGATGAAACAAATGCAGTCTTTTCTTTAACTGAAGTTTAGTCCGTTCTTCAAAAAAAAAACAAAATAATGGGGAACTGAAAGATTATTAGTACTCTTTTTCTAGCATGATTAATAAAAAGCTGCAAGAATGATATGAAATATAAAGGGTTAATTTAGAAATAGGATACAATGCTGAAAAATAGGAAGTAGTAACTGTGCTGGCATAGCTTAATTAGATATTGGCATCCATGTAAAGGAGTATGTTATTGAGAAGCAAAGTCTGTAAAAATATCTGCACAGATGGCAGCTGGAAGGACATCAGTGAAGTAAAGAGATGCAACATTAAGCAAGATAAAGTTAGAACATCAAGTTTCAGATAGTGCTGGAACACCACGTTTCAGATAATGCAAGACTGGGTTTCCTTGGACCACTGAACTTGAAAAATAATTAAGGGCAAATCATAAATTAGAAGAACAAAGCAAAGTGTTGTACAAAGATTGTAATACATCAGACTGAGAAAAAACATCAGACTTTTTGGTATAAATATGAGTGTGTATAAACAAGCTTTGGGAATATGCCATAGAGAGCTGACAGCATATGTGTTGCACGCTTGTAGATCCGAACAGAAAATGTAATAGTAAAGCGTATTAACTGAAGCAGCTTTTCCCCGTGTATTTATTGTACTTAGTACAATACAGTAATAAGACTAGTTGGTCACAATAAATAGTTAAATATACTTTGGTATGCATGCATGTAAATGCAAGTAACAGCAAGAAACCAACAGAAGGCAGTATATAATTCTTCAAACATACACACACACATATATATGCCAGAACTTGTAATTATGCCCAATAGCACAATAGACTCTTTAAAATTACTGCACTCTGCTAAATAAGTCTGTAATACAAGAAAACTTTAAAAATCACTGTACTTTGTGAAACCATCCTTTATCAGTTTAAGAAATACTTTGAGTTTCTTGTGCTGTGCACAGTTCATTCGCAAACTATAGTCATTTCAGAGTAAGAAACACTTCAAAATGAATGCACTTTGCAAATGAACTATATACAGCACTAGAACTTTTCAAAATAGCTGTAGTTTGCGAAATAACTCAGTACATGGTAAAAAACACTTTGAAATGGCGGCACTCTGCAAATAAATGTACACAGCACAATAAACTTTTTTGAATGACTACTTTAATTGTACTTTGCACACAGTAAACTCCTTGAAATAATTGCACTGTAATAAAGCACACATTCTGCAAACACTTGCACACTCTAAGATACTTTGAACAACTCTACGAATTGAATGTCTTCATTCAAAGCAAAATAGTGGCTCATGCCAAAACACAGTTGTTTACTGAAAAACATGCAGTTGCCTTGCTTTTCTAAGCTTATTTTGCCCTTTTATTATACTCGTTACGCCCATTTGATCTCTTATCATGCTCATTATACTTTTCTTGTACTCGTTTTTACTCTAAACATGTTTGTTATGAAAACCGGAGGGAATTCTGAACCCCTATAAGTATTTCTGATAATTTTATCAGATACCGTGGTTACAAACAATTCTATTAATTAATAATGCATTTTGTGCCTTTCGTTTGATTAATAATATGTTTTGTGCTACTCGTTTTATTAATAATGGGTTTTGTGCCTTACTGATGCTTCGTATCATTTTATTTGCAAAATAAATCGTTTGTGCAAGTTTTGGTTACCTGTCGTTCATTTCTGGCCCTTTTCAATCATTTGAGCACTGTATCACCCAACCTGCTCAATATACCTTCACCGTCAACTCTGCACCTCATGGCTTGAAGAAGTTGCACTCTTAATCCTGGTTATGACACCATGTCGCTTGTCCAGTCAGGATAAAACAGACGAACAGTTGTGGGTTCAGTTAAAGCAGCTTTATTATATACAAACACGCCAGGATTGAAGGTTTAGTCACTTAAATAAACTTATAAACAGACTGACTACTACACTCTTGCTTGTTAACACACTAGCTGTTCTCTCAAAATGGCACTGCTGCCTGCACATGCTCACTATTTATATGCACGTGCCTACATATGGAAATGCTTCTTAAAGTTACAGCACACATTCTGTTCTACAGTTTCCTAAGGCTGTTACCTTTTGTTAAACTGAACACAACAAAATTATTCAAGGCAAGGTCAAGGCCCACTGTACTACAGTATTGGCTTCATCTATGGCTTTTTGGAAAGTGTTGGATTCTAAAAGTATTCTACAAACAGCAACTTGTCCCTCTATACATACTTTTACAAGACTTTACAAGCTTGATTCCTTCTCTAGGTCTAGATCAGGCTTTCATAGGATCATTTTCCTAGAGATCATGGACCTTTCCCATTAAGGCTCCCAAAATTTGTAAACTATTGTAATCTATCCATGTAGTTTAGGTTACTGCAGCAGTGATCAATATGAAGACCATAGTACAGCTGTGTAAGTAAACTTACTATAATAGTGGATGTTCAAATGATCACTACTGCAGTAGCCACTCCCTCCCTTCATCTGCTTTGCTTTTTATTTTGCTGTTCCTGCCAGGGTATGGACTTTTATTTTTTTGTTGTTCCTAGCATTGTTCTTTCAGGACTTAGCCTCCCTCCCTGTGTTGGCATGAAAGCTCAAAAGAGCTTGGCACTCAAACCTGTCTTTTTAGCCAGCTCAGCTTGAGCTGACTAATGGTATGGGTGCATGGAAGGCGCTGGGAGCATGATATAACCCATATAGTTTAGCAGCAGTTGTCATTCAAACATCTGTTGTTATGGCAAGTTTACTTACACAACTGTACTTTGCTGATGATGCTCTAAGTTCTACTTTAGAATGCTGGGTGTTTCTACATTCTACAGACAAGCTATACAGTGGTATATTTTTTCTCAATTGTTTTTATTGAAAATTTTAACAAGCTATAGAATGGTGTCTGAAGTCTCTTTGGTCCCAGCATTAGGCCTTCTTGACTTTTCAAATCCCACTGTTGGGGTTTGCGGGGAGTGAGTTAGAAAGAGTGCCTGGGGAATAGTACAGTAAGGTCCTAATTTCAAGGTAAAGGCTAGCACTCAAATGTACCACATTTGTCAGTACATTCTATTTTTTCTTCTTAAATTTTATTTTACGTTTATTTACTATGAAAATCCAATTGGGTTCAATAACCCATTTTCAATGGAGGCCCAGGGAGAAAACATCCAACAATTCACTGTAATACAAAGCTTCAAAAATCTAGTAATTATAGAAATCTCTAAGAACATTACTTGCAATTGCCACTAATAACGATAAGAAAAATATTGTAAAGAAAAAGAAGTTATGTCTTACCATAACGTTCCATCTGTGTTGTTTCATTTTCGTGTATTCATTACGTATGGGAATCCGGTTCCAACCTCGGAACAGAGCCGGCCTTTTTTCAAGCTCACGTCAGCCGCAGACCTCTCAAACTAAGATTGTACCCATCATGCTCTTCTCCCTGTTACCTCAGATCTAGTTTGCAAGTTGGAAAACTGAAGCTGAGGCTACCTCTGGTCAGACATGACCTAACAACTGGAAAGAAGGAGAAATGAGATCCACCAGAAACCTTCGGAGGGGGAATGCGGGTGGGCCGTAATGAATAAATGAAGATGAAACAACACAGATGGAATGTTATGGTAAGACATAACTTCTTTATCTGATGTTGTTAATCTTCGTTTATTCCTTGCGTATGGGACAGAGTCCCCACCTACCTCGTTCCCTGGGCGGCATTATGGAAGGACATTCTGGAGTACCATAGAGTCAAAGGAAGCTCTGCCTCTGGAGGCCAAGTCCAATTTGTAATGAGCAATGAAGGTATGAGGCCTAGCCCTGGTTGTGGCTGCACAAATGTCATTCAAAGATGTTCTAGCATGGAAGGCTGCCGAAGTTGACACTGATCTTGTGGAGTGAGCCTTTACTCTGCCCGGTAAAGGGATACCATTCTTGCCAGGGGCGGCCTGTTCTATTGGACTGCCAGACTGCAGCCCCCCCAGCTGTAAAACAGAAAGAAAAGAAAATAGAAAAGAAGAAAAAAAAAATTAAAAAAAAATCGCAAATAGCGGACCTTCGCGCATGCGCACTAGCAGCATTTCCGATATCCGGACTACTGCTGAGACGGTCTGGAGCATGCGCAGACTGTCTCAGCAGCAATCCGGATTAGGAAACATTCAAGAGCAGAGATCCCAGAAGTCTATGCAGTTGTAACTGCATAGACTGTCGCTGGAAAGGGATCGGACTCGGACTGCAACATCGGCAGGCTGGGATTCTCGTCGGGGGAAGAACATCTCACGGACTGTGGTGGATTTAATGCTCCAACATTCAGATGTAGTGTGCGGGCAGGCTTGTAGTGCTCCAACGGCTGTGGATTTAATGCTGCAACGAAGGGATCTACATTTATCGTGTGTGTGTGTGTGTGTGTGTGTGTGTGTGTGTGTGTGTGTGTGTGTGTGTGTGTGTGTGTGTGTTGCCCCAGGTGCTACATGGTGGTGGGTAGAGAATAAGGCTTGAACCCTACACCTTGGGCCCAGGTGGCAAGAGCCTGAATTCCCTACCCACCACCATTTGTAAATATGTTGCAGATTTTTCCCTCATACTTGTTCTGTTGTTCATAAAATCTGTGGTTTCTGTATTTTTGTGTCCTTGCAAAGCCAGTAGTGCATTGGTGCAGTGGTAGCATTGTTGCCTGACAGCTACATGTTCTCTGGTTTGATTATTGGCTGGGGTGCCTTACCTTCTGTGTGGAGTCTGTATGCCCTCCCTCTTTTTGTTTCTTGTAGTATCCTCCCATCTTACAAAGACGTGTCTGTCTGGAGTGTTTCTCCCTGGGCCTCTGCTAAAAATTAGCTTTTGTTCCAAGTCAGACTTTCCTGGTTAACAAATGTTAAAAATGACACACATTTGAATATCAGACTTCATATTCTTCAGAAAGTGCATGGTAACACAAAAGCTTTTATTCTAGCAATTTTCTAAGTGTATAAGATGGATAATTGAAATTTGTCCCTGTTTTTGGGACTGTATTCCCCCATTATTGGCTTCATCCAGGTTTTGTACTAAGGTTGAGAGCTATGGTAAGAACTGAATTCACTGAATATGTTTGGGGCATATATTCCCCCATTACTGGCTTTGTCCGGGGGTTTTTTGCTAATAGGTTGAGAGCTATGGTGAGAACTCAATTCACTGAATGTTTGGGGGCTGTATTCACCCATTATTGGCTTTGTTCAGGTGTTTTGTGCTAAGAGGTTGACAGCTGTGCTATGGTGAGAACTGAATTCACTAAATGGTAGCCATTTAAGTTTCCATCTTCCTCTTTCACAAAACAGCTGATTTGGCATAGTGGTATGTTGCTCTGACTGTTTTGCACAGGGTCCCCTGGGTTCAAGACGTGGCAGTGAAATGTATGGTGGTAACACAGCATTTTATTCTAGGGACCCTCCAACATTATACAAGCAATGTTTAAAATGTGTCCCTGGTTTTTGACCTTTTGCCCCCCCCCCCCCAAATAAATTTTGGCTTTTTCCAGATTTCTTGTGCTGCAAAGTTCAGAGATACAGCTGAGTGTCGAGTAGATTTTACAAGGAGCTGAGAGCTGCAGGGGAACAAAAGTTTAGTGCTGCTTATGCTAAGTATGGTTGCATTTTTAATAGCACAACAGGTAGTGTACTTGCTTTTGATGCAGAAGGCTGTGGGTTCTACTCCCACAGTAGGTAGATGCATTGCTGATATTGTACTGTGTTGTAAAGGGGGTGGATGCTGCAGTCCTTTTTGGCAAAGATACCTAGTAACTATGAACCTGTTATCAGTTTGCTATCCATTCCCTATTGCGGTATTACTAGCTTATCATTTTTTTAATGCATGCAACATAGGCAATTTATTCTTCAAGGGCAACAGGCACTTTATTTGTAGATGAAACGATGACATATAAAGGTGTTTGCTAGCAGCAACTTCTTTATTAGTTACAGATTTCTTTAATGTGGATTTTACTACTTCAGAGATTGTGCATATTTACTGTTACTTGTGGACTATAGAAGGCTGAGTAGACTTTTTATGATGGAAATATTCTGAATTGGGCAGTTTTGTCATTGGTGTATGCATTTTGTTTCATTGTTTACTGGAAAAATGTTCAAAACAATACATTTAAAATGCCCTCTAACAACTGTACTGTATTGTACAAGGAATATAATGCAATACAGTCAGGAAGGTGTATCAAAGAGCATGTGTATGTTTCATGTTCAAGGGGCCTATGATTTTGAAAACAGCCCAGAGTTGATCTTTATCTGCCACTGGCAAAATGTATTTTCTTTGAATGTGGGTTTCAATGCTGTTTCAATGCATGTGAGTTTCAAGGGCAGAGACGTTTTAATGCTAAGTCTATTTTCATTGGGAGACTGCATTGCTTTGTTTAACAGATATCTATTAGGGTTTGTGCTGTAAAATGCAAAATAAAACTTTCAAATGAAATCTAAATCATCGCAGAAGTAAAGCAGTATGCACATTACAGTGTTTATGGTAAATGGGGCAAAATAACCAAGGAATGGGACACTGGAATGGCTGCAGGGGGGGAGCTCCATTCGACCATGATTTTGTGAGGGGGGGTAGCAAAGTTGAACTATACCTCTCAGTTGTCCATATGTTTGCAGAATGAATAGATATTTGCTTCTTATTTTTGGTTTGTTCCTCATAAAATTTGTGGTTTTCTAGCAAATCATTTAGGAATGAAGTCACTAAATGATAGACATTGAGTTTCAGACGTCATAACCTTCAGAAAATGCATGCTAATGCAAGACCTGTTATTCTATCAACTGTCTTAAGTTTATACAAGAGCAATTTTTAGTAGTGTTTGTATGTTCCCCCAATATATTTGGCCTTGTCCAGATTTCCTGCATTAAGAGGTTGAGAGGTATGTGCAAATCGCTTTGTAGAATTAGGAATATCCAAACCTCTCCAGACATTTGAGTTTCAGATTTCATACCCTTCAGAAAATTCGTACTAATGCAAGACCTACTACTGTTCTATTATCTAAGTTAATAAGAGCAATATTTAAAAATTGTCCTTATTTTTGGGCCTGTGTCCCACTTCTAGTTCTATGTATGGCTTTGTCCAGATTTCTTGCTCTGAAGTTGAAAGGTATGAGTGTCAGAGCCATCACTGTCAGCCAGAGACATTTCAAATTGTGACATACTTGTTGCACCCCACGCCCCATTGTAGTGGCTCTGGATGTGTCCAAGGAAGGCAAGGAACAGTTATGCAGTGTAAGTGTGCAGAGTATTCCCCCATCCAAGGTAGACCACAAGTACGACCGTGGCTTTTCATCTGTCCTTTATTTTGCAGAATGTTCTGGTTTTCTGTCATATTTTTATACTGTTGATGTATGCTTCGTATTATTCAGGAAATGCATGCTGTCACATTGCCCTGTTGCTCTGTTTAAGTAGCAATGATTTAATGACCATCAGGTAAGCTTGTCAGAGATTGTAAGATGCAAGTAAGCTTTAATAAGCATACTGTTAAAGAATTACCAGCATTGAAAGCCTTTTCGTTGTTGCCATGCTGAGAATATTTACATAACTAGAAAATGTATAAGCCTTCGGTATTGAAATGCATATGACAGTATTTGTAATAAAAGGACAGGATTACAGTATTTTCAGAAGCTCATTACATTTGTTGGAGACTTGCAGTCATCTTTTGTTGGAGACTTGCAGTCATCTTTGCAGGCTTACCCGTAAACTAAACAGAATGCCAGTCTATCATGTGTGGTCCATAACTTGTGCAGGAATCCTTTAAGCAATTTATCTTGAGCTTGTTTCTTGTTTGCTGTTCATTTTTTACTTTGATCATGTCTTCCCCATGAAGCAAGTAGATAGTTGTGTCAGGCAGCAGGTCTTTTTTGGATAAGAAACATTTTTACAAGTGGAGGTATCACAGAAATTGCTACTTTCAGCATGTTACTTGGCAATTTTATAAAGCTGAATATAAATTATAATTAGAGCTGCAGTGCAAGGAGTAGTGGTTTGAGTTGAGTGCTGCTTGTTTTTTTATACTTGATTTTGACTGGCATTCCAGTAATGTATTTAAAAAGTAATTTATTTTTTCATGCCTCACAACCTGTTTCCATCTGAATATTACGAAAGTTGTCATGTAGCCAATGCATTGAAATATTTTTTTCTTCTACACTTCATTTTGTCTTGATTGGACTCTTGTAATGACTGTTTGGCACCCAGGGCAGCGTATTTAATTAAAGTTCCAGTTGTTGTGGTTTTGAGCATAGCCCCACCCCTTTCTATTTGGCCACACCCCTTCACATTGGCCCCACCCATTCAGCTGTCTCCTGCAGCCCTCCTTTAATTTGAAGTCACTGGCCACCACTGATTCTTGCCATGAATGAAGGTAATACAATTTCTCAACCAAGTGGCTAAAGTAATTTTAGAAACTGGGCAACCCAATCTGGAATCATAAAAGGCTAAAAACAGCTAGTCAGATTTTCTATTAGATTTAGTCCTGTCTAGGTAAAAAGAAATGTGTCTATGTACATCCAGGAATGTAGGCAATATTCCCCTCTGTTAGAATAATTAGGGAAGAACACTGGCAAATCAATAGTCTGATTGATAGATAACTCAGAAATGACCTTAGGCAAGGAGGTTGGATTGGTCCTTAATGAAACTCTGTCCTTGTAAAATATGAGGTAGGGCGGCTTGATAGACAAGGCTTGTAATTCAGAAATATGTCTGGCAGAGGTAATAGCAACTAAGAATAACATTTTCCATGATAAATACTTTAGGTCACAGGTAGATGCAGGCTCAAAAGGAGAATTTGTCAACTCTTGAAGGACTAAGGCCAGGTCCCAAGGTTAAACAGGTTCTCTGAATGGAGGTTTTAGTTGAGCTATGCCCTTCTGGAAGGTCTTACAAAGTCTGTGTGACATTAGGAAGGGACCCGGAAGCCATTATGAAAATTAGAAATTGCAGCTAAATGAACACAAACTGTGGAGGCTGCTACCCCCGATTTAAAAAGGTCTGAAAGATATTCTAGTACAATAGAAACAGCAGCTGAAAAAGGGTCCATTTGTTTATCTTGTAGCCAGAGAGAAAACCTCTTCCATTTGCTGCGGTAGAGTAATCTGGTGGATGATCTATGAGAGGCAATTAGAATGTCACACACAGGGGAAGATAGGTCATGCTGCCTGACAATCATTGGAAGTGGAGAAACCAAGTTGTCAGTTTCAGGCTGGATAGGTTTGGATGAACCAGGTACTGTGGGTGAGAGATCAACTCTGGAGCTGGATTGAGAATTCATGGTCAATCTAACAAATGAGGCCACAGGAATGGAAACCAAACTCGTCGAGGCCAATATGGGGCAATGAGGATCACTTTGCTCTTCAACCAACGTGTTTTCTTGAGGAATAGGGGAATTGGAGGATAGGCATATTAGTAGACCCAAGGGCCAATCGTGGACGAGATCATCTCTCGGTAAGTGTCCCCAAGGGGGGATCAGGGCAAAGTAGTTGCTGCACTTCTGATTGGACGGGGATGCAAATAGATCACAGCAAGGCCGGCCCCAGCGGTCAAAAATCCTTGCCGCCACAAGGGGATTGAGAGGCCACTCGTGAGGCTGTAGAATGCATCTGCTCAATTTGTCCACTATCACATTGGAGTTCCCGAGAATGTGCATGGCTATCAGAAAATGGTTGGAGGCTATTGCCCATTGCCAAATTGTCATGGCCTCTTAACAGAGTGGGTATAATCTGGTTTCCCCTTGTTCTTGTTTGTTGATGTACCAGACTACTGCCATGTTGTCTGAGTGAATTGCAATAGTCCCTGATGAAAGGAATGACTGGAATGCTTGTAATGCTAGTAGCTGTGCCCTCAGTTCTAGGACATTGATATGCAAATGGGCCTCTGTCTGTGACCAGGTGCCTTGGGCTGTCCTTCCCTGAAACCGTTCCCCCACCCCATCAGGGAGGCATCCGTGGTCACTGTGGCATTGGGCTGATGAGGGTTGAAGGAGTGAGACCACTGGTGAGGGTTGTTTGACATCCACCAGAGGAAGTCCTGTTTGCAAATGTTGGTTATTTGAATCAGAAAAGATAAGGGATGTTGGGATGGGTACCACTGAATAAGAAGCAGCCACTGAAGAAGTCTCATATGTAGTCTTGCTAGAGGAACTATGGTGATGGAGGTTGCCATCGATCCCAGCTGTTGAAGAACAGATCGAGCTGAGGCTAGATTTTGTGACAGTATTGCCTGAACCTGTTGCTTGATCCTCTGAATTCTGTGATCTGGCAGGGAGGCTGTACAAGTCATTGTGTCCAAAATCACTCCAATGTACTCTAATGACTGACTTGGAGTAAGGTGTGACTTGTTCCAGTTTACCGATATTCTGAGCTGCTGAGCAATACCAAGAGTGTAAGTCAAAGCCTGATCCAGTAAACGTCTTGTTGGGGCAGTAATGAGCCAGTCATCTAGGTAAGGAAACACCTGGAACCCTTGAAGCCGAAGATGAGCTGTGACTACTGCCATGCACTTTCTGAACACTCTGGGGGCTGTAGAGAGTCCGAAGGGCAGTACTTGGAGCTGGTAATGACTGCCTCCTGCCCGGAAGTAAAGATATCTTCGAGTGCCTTTCCACCTTTTTGTGGTAGTACGTGTCTTGAGGATCTATGGAGCACATCCAATCATCTTTTTCCAAAAGTGGAAGAATAGATTGAACCGTGACCATCCGGAATTTTTCTGTCTCTTCGAATTTGTTTAGGGTGCTGAGATCCAGAATTGGTCTCCAGTCCCTGGCCTTTTTTGGCACCAAAAAGAATCTTGAGTAGAATCCGGATCCTGTCTGGCTGGGGGGACTGTTTGGATGACTCTTGTTTGAAGCAGCTTTGAAATCTCTATAGCTGCGGCCTCCCTTTGACTGGGTGGCATGTTAGGTAAGCTTTTGGGTAAGGTGGGAGTGGATAATAATGGAATATGGTATCCTTTGGTGATGATCCTTTATACCCAAGCATCTGTGGTTATGGTTTGCCAGGTGGAAGGGTACAAGGAAAAACGACCCCCGACAGCTTCCAGAGGAAAGCAATCGGGACCACTCCCTAAGAGCAGTGATAGGGCTGCCCAGAGAAGGATCCTCTGGAGCCCTGGTTTCGCAAACCTCCCCTGCCCTGAAAGGGGCATCTTTGATTAGTGTTCCCCCCTCTGTCTCTGGGGGAAAACTCAGCCTGAGTGTCATGGAAAGGACCCTGGGACTTTTTATGCCACATTTCCCCACTCTTCTGATTCCTAGAGTAGAACCGTTGAGGAGAAGATAAACAGACAGCCATGGCAGATAGGGACTTACTGTCCTGTTCACATCTGGTGAATATATCTTTTACCCTGGACGCAAACAAAGTAGTGGTCTCAATAGGGGTGTTAATGAAGGAAGCCTTGAAGGCGTCCGCAAAATCACAAATGCGCATCCAGGCATGGTGTCTCATGACTATGCCTGCACCCACAGCTCATGCTGCTCCCTCAGTATTATGGGATATCAACTGCATTGAGGAATTGGAAACCGATTCTAGGGTCAGTAACTGAGAGGCCACTTACTTTGTCACAGACCTCATCAGGAATTGCTCCTGTCAGGGTCTCAGAGAGTTCGGACACCAAGTCTCTCTGTAGCCTTGTGAAATGTACCAGGAAGTTCAAGGACCTAACAGCAAAGGTCGATGACACAAAGACTCGTTTCCCTAATCTATCCACTGCCCAGGATTCCTTATTTGGTGGGTGAACAGTCTGGCTCTCCTCTGCCAGTTCATTTTTTCTATCGGCTGCCACTATCGTGGCATCTACAGGAAGACCTTTCGACCAATGGGGCACTCTTCTGGGGGAGAAAGGATTTTGTCCAGCCTACGAGGTATGGCTTTCACAGAATTCAGTGCCTTCCACGCAAGCTGCACAATGAACTTGATGAGCTCATCAGCAGGTGGGATAACCCAGGAGGTCAGGAGTCGGGCGCTAAAAGCCTGCAGGAACACAGACTCCTTTAAGGAAGGGTTAGAGGATTTCCATTCACCTCTCTGTTTTAAAATTTTGAGGATGTCACCAAAGGAAACCTTGTCAGAAGGTGAACATGGGGACCCCTCCCCGTCATCGTAGTCTGTCTCTTTTCAGTCAATGACTCCTCCCTGGAGTCCATGTGTTTCCTTTTGCACCTAGTCTTGCAGTAAGCTTCCTCAGTGGGCGACTCTGGGGAAGACTGTAAAGACAGAGTTTCCCAGGGAGGGAAAGGCCTGATAATCTTGTGCCTGATGTGCAGGGGTTGTGATCCGAGACAGCTGAGACTCAGAGGAAGTAGTAGTCCCTGACAGAGGCGGCCAAGGAGCAACAGCCAATGTCCTTCCCAAGGACTGTATGGTCGGTCAAGCCCTAGGAGGGATGCTTCAGCATCTCCACAGAGGTTAAAGGAGAATAGGTAGGAGTCTGTGGAGAAGGGTGATCAACTCCAGAGGGGAGAGGCACTTTTGGAGGGGCAGGTATTCCTCTGACCAAAAGCAGCTGGTCTACAAGACGTACCACATCATGTTCAGAAAGGCTTCTGGTAGACCTCATTGAAAACCCTGAAGGTGATTCGGGCCTGTCCAAAAAAGGGCTAGCGTGACCACTGACAAGGGATGTCTGTATAGGTAATGTCAAAAAGTGGGTTGCCTTCACCGAAACCATCGGTGCCGAAAAAGCCTGCACCAAAGTAACTGCCAGTGCCAAAGCGGTCTGCGCCGAGAAAACTGTTGGTGCCGAGGGGGACTGCAACAAGAAAACTGTAGGTGCCAAAGGCGTCTGCACCGAGAAAACTGTGGGCGCTGAAGACGTATGTGCCAAGACTTCTGTTGGTGCCAAAGATGACTGTGCCGATATATCCATCGGTGCCGAGGAAGTCTGCACCAAACTAGTATGTACCAAGAAGGATGATGTCTGCACCGAAAGCAACGGTGTAGAAGGACCAGCAGACATGATCAGAGACAGAGTCATGTGAGATGGAGCCAAAGCAACAGGCACCGACGACTCTGACAATTTAGCCTTTTTATGTCTCACTTCCTTAAGGTCTCCAGAGGGAGACAATGGGAGGGACTTAGACCTTTTAAGTTGATTGGAAGTAGGAGAAAAATCCTGTGACCCAGAAATAGCCTTGCAGAAAGTGGTCTTAAGGGAGACCCTTTAGTACTAGTTTATTTTTACGTTCATTCAAGGTCGTGGCAGAAAACCTTTTACAAATCTGACAGGGTGGCATCAGTGTGAGATCAGGCACACCCAAACAGTAAACACACAAGTTATGTGTGTCAGAGTGAGGCAGTTTGTGTCCACACTCAGAACACCTCTTAAAACCTTTAGTCCCTTTCTTCTCAGACATTATATCCACACAAAAAATAAAATTAAAAATAGATACTTTAGCCACATGTATACTAGTAGTAAGAAAAGACTACCAACATTGGTAGGAAGATACCACATAGGTACAAAAGGTAGAGAATAAGAAAAAACGGCTTAAAAAAGTCAAAACATTAACAAATCTTTAAGAAAATACTGAAAAATTATCTAAAAAATACACTTAGCTGGAATGACTGGACACGGCTGAACAGCAATGCGGCAAACTAAATCTGAGGTAACAGGGAGAAGGGCATGATGGGTAAAATTTTAGCTCGAGAGGTTATGGCTGCTGCAAGCTTGAAAAAAGGCTGGCTTGGTTCCGAGGTTGGAACCGGATTCCCATATGTAAGGAATAAACGAAGATTAACAACATCAGATCATATATTACAGAGTACAGTTAAGACTGGGGAGGTAGTTGAAACAATGTGTAGTTGAATGGGTACTTTAGCACGTGTAGTATTCTAGCTGGAATTCAGTTAGGCAGTAAGCATATCTATTGAGAAATTACATAGGTTTTTCACCATGGGTGATAGAAGGCATATTGTGATTGGATAAGCATTTGTATGATTCCTTAGAACACAAATGCATTCTAGGAGGAATTTCATTTTTCAGGAAGTTACATTTTCAGTGTCAATTTACTAAGGCTCTTTACCCTGTAAATTGTAAGGAGACATATATAGGTAGTTGCATGATGCATAGCAGTGACCCTAAAACTAAAGGTTTAGATAAGGCAGGTAATGGGAATAGCAGACTATGAGTATTCCAAAATAATAGTAGATATCTCCAGCAGATTTGGTGTAGTGGTACATTGCTGTGACTCTAATGCGCAAGGTCTTATTTCAAGATCTGGCAGTGATGACTTTACAGCTGATTTGGTATAGTGGTGCGTTGCTCTGACTCTAGTGCACAGGGTCCTGGGTTCAAGACCTGGCAGCTATGGTATTGCAGGAGCAAGAAAGAGGGGTGTATAATTAACAAGAAAAGGGTGGATAGGGTGTAGATTAATTGATAGATGAGAAATAGCAGAGAGTAAAAGAAGAGCTTGCGCAATGAAGTATTAAGGTAGGATATAAGTATCTGACCCATTATCCAGGAGATGTATAGCTGCTTATCCAAGATATTGTGAAGCATTTAAGAAAAGCCTTTATAGCTTGTTAATTTAAGTTTGTTTGAGAGCTGATGGGAAGTCATTCCAGAGATTAGATGCATATTGAGATTTTGTGATGGAAAGCAGGAGTTTGTCTCTTGAGCAAAGAGCTCCATTTGGGCACAAGCATGTCTTTTAGGGCAGGCTGTTTATCAGTGTTATATACTAAGTAAGAAAGGCCTGCAGTGGAGCTGATGAAGGAGTTTGGCCCAGTTGAGATATTTAAGGGGTACACCAGGATGTGTTCTATAAGGAATATTTGCAGCAAATCTAGATACATGTTCTGATGAAGTTCGTTGTATTAAATCGAATATAAGCGCTAAACTAATTTTATTAGTGTTGGCAGTGATTTATTTGGTTCCACTTTATGTTTTTTCCTTAGTTTTTGGTTTTGGTAAAGTTGGTGGTGCTTTTTTGGTTTTGGTCATATTGAGTTTTGTTGCAGTTATCCAGTCCAGAGCAGAAGCCTTTCTGGATGATTTGTTGTAGCTGGTTTGGAGTATCAATGACTTGAGAAAATCCATTGAGATTTATAGTGACAGTGAGGGTGTCAGACATAATTTGGGTCCAGTCAGTATTTAGGCCTCTAAGGATGAGGGTATCATGTGATATAGTGAAGGATACCCAAGCAGAATATATATTCTGCAGTGGTGGTGATATTACCTGGAAGGACATATCAGGGATGAGGGTCAATAGAGAAAGAAGAATCTCTGCTTTGTTGAATACATCATGTTTGTACTGTTAGAGTAATAGCTGAAGGTTATTTGGGTGTATGATAGCAATGCCTCCTACTTTTTTAGTTTTATAATCAGCTGTAAGGCTGCTTTATCACGGTGAAAGGATGAAGGAATCTTTGATTTCAGGTTTGAACCAGGTCTCAGTGAATACAAGGATGTCGGGATTATGATGGGAGATGAAAGTATGTAATACTGTTACTTTACTGCAGGTGCTTCATAGGTTCATAGGTGTTTCCTAGGTTGACGACTACAAGAGCCTTTTTTAAGCCTAGCCATGCATCCTTAACCTCTGATAATTTCTGGTACCCTTGATAAGTGTAAGCAGGGGCTTGGGAGGTGAAACATTTATAAGCTGCCTGTATCCATTAGAGACAGGTGCCAAAGCAGGGATGAATTTCCTGTTCCCCATCCCCTTGTCCAAGTTAAGCTTGAATTCAGTTGGGGAGGAACTCGGCTTAACATGGATAGGGAGCCTTTTCCAGAGAAGGGGTAGTCTCTGGGATACATACCTATCTCTCCAGCAGGTATGATTGATATCACAGGCAAGGTTTAAGTCTTTAGAATGGGTCATTTTGGTGCTGTTTGTTTTGCAGATATGTAGGAGCTCCATCAGTGTGAGGTGTGGCAATGCCTTGTATGCCAGGCATAGATCTCCCGCAACTGCCTGTAGGAGACAGAATACAGAGATAGAACCTTGAGACAGTCTGCATAGGACATGTTACATACTCCCTGTATTTGTTTAGTGAGGAACCTCTGTGGATGTTCCACTTGTTGGATATGCTTGGTTAGGTACATTCCAAAGAGGGCATTGTACTCAATGATAGGTCTGATGAATGCCAAATACAGTGGAACAATGTCTTTCTTGGACCTAGATACCATACCTTTGTTTATAAGTTGCACAACATAGAATGATTTCCTCAGTACTGTAGACAGATAATGGTCAAAGGTTAGATTACTGTCTGTGTGTGTCACCAAGTCCCTGACTACTGGGTCCACTCTTAGGGATGTGTTGTCAATATTAATGGTGAATAACTTTCTGAGGGATACTGTTATGCATTTCTTAGCATTTAGTTTTAGTCCATGGCTCTGACACCAGTTGTTTGTCTGCCCTTCCTGAAGAACATTTGTGTTGGTGGGTGATTCAATAACAGATCCAATTTGCAATCATCTGCAAATTTAGTCAGCCAGATGCCATTGACATTGGCCTTGACTTCAGAGAAGTAAATGCCATATAGTAACAGTCTCATCTGAAGAACTGACTCTGCTTGTGACTGGCCTCTTTGTAGAAGTGAACTTCCCAATTCTCATATCTGTGAGCCAGCTGGCTATTCACTGGGTTACATAAAGTTTTGTACCTAACCCCTTAACTGTGTTGACAATGCCCGAGTGGGAGATTTTGTCAAATCCTTGGCCAGGTCAAGGTAGGCAGTGTGAACCATTTTGCCCTCATCCATTGCTTTGGTGACTTTTCAAAGAAGTCCACTAAGTCGAGTAGTCAATGTGGTATTTAAACCCTGAGTTTGAGCTGGTTTGGTCTTGTTTGCACGTCACTCACCACAGCTGCACTGTTTTTAATCCATTGCAAGGTATTCCAGCTACAAATTTTCCCTTAGTAGCACTTGTGTGATCACCCAGTAGTACTACTCTTAGACCTTCCACCCTTTACCCCCTTAGCTCTCTCTAGCCTCTCTCCCTCAGATTCTGACAAATATGGATGGCCAATTTCATACAGTTTCTCCTACCAGTCTGGTTGATGTGGGCATCCTGAGAGAGTGTAGCAACTGCCTCATTTACGTGGACATCCCTCTACTACTACCACAGAGGAACACAATTTGTGAGAGATGTAATTACATTAGGAACCTAGAGTCTATGATCTCTCCCTCACAAGCCAGTATATCTGGCAATTATAAGGTTGTCAACGCAAACACCACCCACACCTACACAACATATACACACATATGTGGAGGTCCTTAACAAAAGTATACCCAAACAAAAGAGACCTCCAAGGCAAAAACACACATGAACTCCACAGCCCACCACACCACACATCACATCACATAGTCCACAAACCTGTCTCACACAGCCACAAAGGCCTAAACATAAACCCAACATATTAATCATAGGAGACAAATGTGCCCCTCATCAAGCTGGATAAGGAGAAAGTCATGGTTAATTGTTTGTCAGGTGCCATATCATCTAAGCACTCAAGTGTCTCAGCAACAGGTACTGTTATGACTCTGTCATAGTCCATTGTTGGCGTGAATGACTTGAGACATTCCGCCCTGGACTATATGAAAAGATACATGATTGAGCTCACTGAATATGTGTCCCGGGCAGGTATATTCCTAGCCTTAAGCAGCATTCTATCATCACCCAGAATGATACCTCAATGCAAACAGAAAATGACTGACTTAAACAATCTGCTTAGTTTCTAGTGTCATTCCAAGGGGATCCAGTATTGACAGCCTGGGAAGACATGATCAATAGACCACGATGCTTTGCTAGAGATGGCCTGTATCTTTCTCCCTTGGGCTTCAGGCTTCTGGCAAAGGATCTTGCCTCCCCCATAGTGCCTTTCTTAGGCAATGCCATGAGGTCAAAGCTATCAACATGAAAATTTCATCAAAATGCAAATTAAAGGTCATGCTTCTAAACGCTATGAGTCTAAACATGAAGCTGCACTCATTGCAAGCATTCTTAACCTTGGAAGATGCTGACATTTGTGCAGTCACATAAACCTGGTTCAAAGCTGCGGAGAGCACCTCAGCCATACCAGGCTACTCATCCTATCGTACATTTACACCCCAAACCGTGGGCAGCAAAGTAAAAGGAGGTGGAGTTGCAGTATATATGTAAGACATACACAACTCTGGGCTGGTCAAACAGTATGACACACAGGAGATACTCCAGGTGCAGTTAACCACTGACAAGATCCCTATTCAAATTATAGATAGCTACAGGCCCCCAACTTTGACTCAAGATGCCCACTCCACCTATCTGGACCTCTTTGAATCTATCAAGATTCAACTGTTTACCCTGATCCTGGGTGACTTTAACTATCTAACCATAGATTGGAAGAACTACTCGTACCAAAACACAAATGCCAAGAGATTCCTTGATTTTGTCAATGCAGATGCCTTGGACCAGCTGGTTGACACCCCCACAAGAGGTGATAATATCTTGTACTTGGCAATAACCATAATGACTGCAGCATCCCTACAGTGTCATCCTCCCTGGTAAGATCCGACCACAAAATGGTTACTTTCGAAGTCACCATCTCCCCCAACCCCCCCCCCCCCCCCAGCTAGGGTCAAAGAAAAAAAACTTCTTCAAAGCTGATTACAACCACCTGAGGTAAGGTATAAACAACTTCACAGCCCTCTTCCCCTCCATAGGAACTGGCACCGTACCTCTCAACTGTATAGATTTTTGCCTCATATTTTTGGTCTGTTTTTCAAAAAAAACTGTTGCTTTCTAGCAAATTAGTGGCAAATCATTAAAGGTTGATGTTAGAAAATAATGACAGACATTTGAGTTTCAGACTTCATACCCTTCAGAAAATTCATGCTAATGGAAACCCTGTTATTCTATCAACTTTCTAAGCTTGTAAGAGCAATATTTAAAAAGTGTCCCTATTTTTGGGCTTTTGTCCCACTTTTATATATGGCTTTGTGCAGATTTCTTGCTCTTAGAGGTCAAGAGGTATGACTGGCACATATGTCTAAACCTACACCAAAAGTACTGTATGAGCATTTATATAGCTGCATGGAATCAGGAATACCCAAAAGAACAAAATCCTCCTCCTCAAGGAGGAGTAAACCTATCTGGTGGACATCTGCAATAAATAAATTGTATAATAAAAGGAAAAATTGCTGTCCAGGACCAAGAAGTAACTGGTGACTAATTGGAAACAATCTCTTCTTAGTCTGAACAAACAAATAAGAAGCAGTACTGAAATCCTCCAAAGCAAACTTTGAGTCCAGACTGGCCACATCTACTAAAGGCAATCATAAGGCCACCTTCACAAATGTCCACATTCACAATGGAAGCATTCAGCTCTGCTCAGAACTGGTGGTTAAGGACCCCACATACACAAATGCCATAGATATAGCCAACCTGCTGGCAGACAGGTTCAGTGAAAACTTCACCCCTCTGCCCCCCATCAGTAAATCAGGACATCCACAGCACCTACTCCCCCCTCGCCTTATCTCTAGGGTGCAAGTCATCACTGCCCTCTCAAAGCCCAAAAATACAGCCTCCATGGGACCCAGTAACATCCCAGGTTGCATCCTACATGAACTCAGGCAGGAATGTGCAGCACCATTAGGCACCGTATTCAACCAAAGCCTGAGTACTGACTTCATCCAAGCTGAGTGGAGGAAAGCCACTGTCATCCCTTTGCACAAAGGTGGCACATCCACAGATCCAGCAACTTATACATCCATCAACCTAACTAGCCTGATCTGCAAGGCCATGGAACGGATTATCATGGACCTCATTAACAAGGATATTGGCAACCTCCAAACACTCAGTTCTGCACAGTTTGGTTTCGTGAAGGGGGGGCGGCATGCCTATTAAATCTGGTCAAATTTTTTGAGACAGTCACCAAAGCCATGGACAAGGGAAGAATGTGCATACCATCTACCTTGACCTTGCCAAAGCCTTCGATACTATTCAACATTCAGGTATAATAGATAAACTCTCTCAACTAGGTATCAATCTGTATGTTACCAAATGGGTAGAAAACTGGCTCACTGATAGAACCCACTTAGGCAAAATAGGGGAAGCCACCTCAAGCAGTAGACCTGTAATGAGCGGTGTACCCAAGGGATTGGTTTGGGGGCCTTTGTTGTTTGGCATATGCTTTTCTGAGGTTCAGGCCAAAACCAGCGAGCTATGGCTGACCAAGTTTGCAGATGACTGCAAGCTGAGCACTGATGGCAATTCCCCTAGTGAAGTGGACATCCACCAAGAGAGTCTCACCCAAACAAATGACTGCTGCCAGAAACATGGCCACAAACTGAATGCCAAAGATGCATCATCATCATCCCCTTTGGGGAGAGTGACTTCCCCAGAAATTATCATTAATAACAAGGTCCTAAGCACGCAGTCAGTCGACAGTTTGATAGCTAACTAACTTTTGGCCACCATATTACTTCCATTGTATGGAAAGCTTTCTATGTGACCCACCTCATTAGTAAGGGTATCTCATCCTGGGACAAGAAGGTCATAACGTCCCTGCATTCTTCCCTTATAATACCAATTAGTGAGTACAGTGCCCCTTTTGGCAGGTACTTCACAAAGTACATGCAGCAGCTGGAGAGACCACAGAGGTTCCTTACCAGGGGAATAGAGGGCCTCAGACATCTACCCTACACAGATAGGCTAAAAGCCATGTCCCTCTACTCAGTCTCATACAGACTCCTCAGAGGTGACCTGTGTCTGGCATACAAACCAATCTCAGACCCCACCTTGATAGGACTGCTGCATATCCACAATTCAAGCTCCACTTGAGTAACCTGCATGCATGACCTCAGCCTGGTCTGTGACATCAATAGGACTTGTTGGCAGGACAGATTTTTGTCCCAGAGACTCCCCCTTGTGTGGAGTAGAGTCCCTCTATACGTCAAGGAGAGCAGCTCCTAAACCCTTTTTAAGTGCAACCTGGATAACTGGATGGGAAATAGAAAATACACCCCTGAGATTCCACCTGTTTCCCTGCTGGACAGGGGCATCGGGTGCTAACTTGTTGCAACATGGGCTAAATTCTTGGCTAGACTTGTAAGGGCTTGAGGGCTAATAGCCTATTAACTTCCTATGATCCTCTGACCTGCCCTTGATGAAACCAAATTGGGTTGGGTCCAGTGCCTGGAGGTTTACTATGTTATTGATCATTTCCATGATAATTCTTTCAATGGATTTGCATACGAGACTAGTGAGGGTCTGTAGTTTCCAGGGTTTGTAGATGGCCCAGCTTTATGCAGTGGGATGACTGTTGCTGTTCTCCATTCATGAGACATGAAGCCTGTTTGGAGGCTACAGTTAAATAGCAATTCCAGAGGGTCTAATAGATCATGTTTCATGCCATTTAGAAGGCATCCTGGGATATTGTCTGAGCCAGTTGATGCAGTGTTCTTGAACTTAGAGAGAGCATTAAGGACATGTTCTCTAATGATAGCAGAGGGAGTTGTATTTGACGGCATTTCCTGAGGGAAGGTTGATGGAGGGAGAGGGTAAAGTTGGAGCTGAATGTGTTGGCCAGTAGGTTTGCTATATCTTCTGGCTCAGTATAGGTGGCTCCATTTACTATGTGTTCTGCACAGGTTGTGTACTTCATTTGAGGTTGTAGAATAGCCAAAGATTAATGTTCTTGAATTTTAGGCCAAAGTTACTCAAGTTGCAGGTGGAAGTTGGTATGGTATTGAGGATTAAGGGGGGTTTGCTGGATTGGTTATATTTACTGGGCCTGAGTTTGGTTGTATGTCTCAGCAGAGTTTCATTGTAGGCAGGGAGAGCTGTAATGGAAATGGCCACTTAGCTTTGATTTTACATTTCTTGTTCTTATTTGTGCTTTGGGTTTGTTTGTTTTATAAAGGTAAACTTCAAATAATAAATGCAGGATGGGGTAACAGATTATGGGCTAATGACAATGTATTAAAAGTGTTTTACTACCAAGGGAGCTTCGGAATTGCAATTTGGAATGTAGCTGGTGTTGAGAGGTATGTGGTAGTTTGTTCTGTGTGCTACAGTGAGGAGAGAGTTGCAGTATGTAGACAAATATGTTTTTAATGGGAATGAATGGGAAAGAGTTTCATTTTTGTACTGTGGATTCTGGGTCTGGGTTTTGTATCTGTATTAATAGGTGATGAGTCTGTGTGCATAGTATCGTCTTGAGAAAAAAGTGAGTTAGGAAAATGTGTGATTGTTAAGTTTATAGCAGGCAGGGCATAGTTTCAGAAGGTGGAGTGAGACGGGTGGAGAGAATCTGACTAAGCAGAAGAAGAGATCCCATAGTATAAGAAAAAGCTGGGGAGGTGGGATGACGAGTGAAATGGTTATTATGGTATGCAGTGACTGGTGCTTGAGGAGGTGGTGGAGTTGGTCTTAAGTATAAAGGTGGGGTGGGTGGGAAAAGGGTGAAAAGAGTGGAGATCACCCCTGGAACATGTGTGGACCTGAACCAAAAAAAAATAATATTTGAAATACAAAACAGGTTAGAGTGCTGTTTCTGTGAGTGCAGGGAAAAAGTGCATAATTACTCAACACACACTTTTCTGTGAAGGTGTAGATGCTGTGCAACTGCACAGAATATATGCATTTGTGGAGTATAATTTAGCAGCCTTTGTGAAGAATTTACTGTATCTAAGTGGAGTACAGTTTAGCAGTCACATCAGTGATGTGATGAAAGAATAGGGGTATCCTGTACCCTAAAAATAAAATCTAAAAAATGCCAAAATGGCTAAGAAACACTTAAACTGAAATAAAAAATAAAAAATATCCAGACAACAGAATAAGGAGAACCAAGTTTAATACCTCATAAAAACACAACACTGAGCACTTTCGCCTTTTAAACAATAGGCTTCATCAGAGTCGTTTACACAAATGAAACATTAAAATTTATATAAACTGCATACAAGGAGAACCAGTCACAAAGGCAAGTCAAACTTTAAATTAACAAACCAAATACTGTAACTTCATTTGAGCTTGAATAATTATGCATACAAGTCTTCCTAAAAGACATATTCTTGCACTCAACCCAGTTCAAATACCCTAAACAATAATTTGCGACAGCATTGAGGTGTAAAGTATGACAACATAAGTCTACAATATTTAAATAACATTATGTCTCTGTTTTAAAATGGGAGGAAGAGAGATGTCATTCAGACCTGGTGGAATCGTAGCATTTAGTCTAAGCTGTTATTAGACAACTTTTGCTTCCAGCTGTAGTTTGTCATTCCCCCCTCTCTCATGGGGGTAGACCCAATCATCTACAAAGAAAATGAACCTTTTGAAAAGTTACAATTCATGCTGTGTAAAGCCAAAGCATTATTTTGTGTTTTTTCTATTTCCCTCAAATGTTCACCTACTCTATCACAAAGTCTAAGTATGGGCTTCCCTATGTAAAACCCCAAACACACTGTGCAGGATACCAAGTATATCACCATTTTGGTATCACAACTGCATTTTCCAGGACAAGCAAGAGTATAGTCATGACCAATCACTGAGATTTATGGTCCATCATTAATGAACTTAAAATACCTACATCTTCCACATTTAAACATCAATGATTTATAGGTCAGCCGTCTCATGGTGCCACCTTCAATAATGTTTTTAATATGTTGGCCTCTACTGTAGACAGTTAAGGGCTTCTCTCCCAGAATAGTTGTTGTTTCATTGTCCAAACAGGCATCCCACAATCTATTCATACTGTCAACTAGGGAAGATGTCAAGTGGTTGCACCTCAAAATTAATGGATTTTGCTCCATTCTTGTTTTTTCTTCTTGAACCAAGCCACTGGTCATTTTCAGAATAGGGCAAAAGGAAATGTTTTCTCTTTTTGCTAACTTCCTTCCTGATGTTTAGCAATAGTTTTAAGGGGTAACCTCTCTCCCTAAACATCCCTACTAAAGTATACATTTCCTTGGTGAAGGTGTCAGTCACTAATCAGCTGAGATAACCTCACCATTTGCCCCTTGATGATGCTTTTCCTTTGATATGAAGGATGACAACTTTCGTAGTGAAGCATAGTGTTTGAATAAGTGTCCTTTCTGTGAATGTTACTAATTAATGTACCTTCTTCATCAATTTTGGTAAGATGTATATCAAGAAGTGTTGTGAGCATGCCAGTGACTAGTGAATTTAAAGAACGATGTTGAACTATTCAAATAATCAATGAATTCTAATGCTTCTTTTTCACCATCCTGCCAAAGAATCAGGATGCCATCCAAAAATCTGTTGTACAACAAATTTTTGGACATAAAGGGAGATTGAAATATATGGGATTCCTCCCACTCAAGAAGGACCAGATTGGCAAAAAAGGGGCACATTTGGCCCCCGTAGTTATGCCCGCTATTTGGTGAAAATTTCCCCTTTAAACATCAAAAAATTGTTGTCTAGGACCATCTTCATAATTCCAACAAGGAAATTCACTTTTGGAACTTCTCTATTTTTACTCTTCAGTAAGCTTTCATGGAAGAGTTCCAAACCCTCTGTGTGGGGTATAACAGAAAAGAGGTTGATCACATCGATTGTTACGAAGGAATAATTCTCTTTACCACTTACTTCCCTTAGATGTTCTAGACAGTACCAAGAATCCGTCAAGATATGAGCAACTCCCCTAACCACTGGACTGGCCCATTTATTTATGTAGGCTCCCATGGGCTTAGGTTTTGAGCCCCTTGCTGCCACAATGGGTCTAAATGGTGGATTGTATAGGTTTTTTGTGAATGTTGGGGATGCCAAATATCACTGGGATTCTTGGAGTTTCTACTGTAAAAAACCTCAGGTCTGTCTGATTGATTTCACCTTGAAAAAATGGATCTAAAAGGAAATGGTCAATATTGGTGTAAGCCCTATTTACTTTGTTCCTCGGAACCCTGGCATATGTTGTGGAGTCATTTACTATGTTATACATCCTAGATGCATAATCAGTGTGGGTCATGATCATAACCCCACCACCCTTATCATGTTTCATTAGTCTATAATTTTCGTTTCTAGATAGATCCACCAGAGTCCTTCTCTCTTCTAATGTCAAGTTATTAGGCATATGTATCTGATTTATTTTCTGAAAAAAAATACTTGTTTTCCTGCTTTTCTCAGCTAGTATTGTCCAGTTTTCAGGTTGGTGCTGAATTCAGGGCTGTGTTACAAGTTTCTGTGTTTGCCCATACCTTACTTGGATAGAAGGAAGTTTCTCTGTTCACTGTGAGAGCTTTGAGCAGCCTATCTGTCCCTGGAGGAGTGGTTTCAGCCCAGAAATTAGGAGTTTATTGGCCATTTTCAGGTAATTTCTATCTCTTTCATTTCCCTGCTATAAAACCTGCATTTGCACGGTTTTGCGAGCTGGGCAGCGCCGGTTAGCTGGGGTATAAGTATTCCCGGCTCCACAAAGTCTACTCTTCAATTTTTCCCTTGGAACTAGACAAACTTTCAACTTAAGCACTCAAACCATTCACTTCTCATCCCGGCACTTTCTCAAAACTCATAGCAAGCACTAATAAACCTTAGCACTAGACCCCCCTATACTGTAGAGAAGGACAAGGCTCTCTATTCGACCTTACCAGCCAGTCAGTAAAGCAGTTCACTGTACCTATCCATGCATGTCCAAAGGGCAGTTTCAGGTGTACTCTCTGGTCGAACTGGTGAATCTGGGCATTTTGAGGCAATGTTACAATTGCCTCATGTACACAGATAACCCTCTCCTCCTTCCACCAAACACTAATACATGCGAGAGATGCAGTTATATGGCCAAACTGGAGGCTAAGCTCTCTCAACCCAAAACTGGACCAGGCAGTCAAGAGGAGAAGGGAATTACTTGCATCACACCATGAGTCCCACATAGACCTATGAAACGAGCACCGGCAAAAAACACCAATAAATACAAAAAACATACTCAGAGGCTCTAAATAAAAATCTGCAAAAGCAACAGAGACCTCCAAAGCAGACATCCAAGCAACTTCCACACCCCAATACAAACCATGTAACACATACTTCACAAAACCAGTGTGCCACGCAATCACAGCCCTTAAGGCAAAATAACATACCAAACACACTAGTAATAAGTGACTCTATAGTCAGGTACACTGACGTCTCACTCACTAGGCTGAACAAGGAGAAGGTTACTGTTAGCTGGTTGTCAGGTGCCAGGATCCGCAATATAACACAAGCACTCAGGTCACTCCAGAACAAGTACAAATATGACTCTGTCATTGTCCATGTTGGTGTGAATGACCTGAGCCATACTTCCCTGGACTACATGAAAAGAGACATGGAGGAGTTCTCTGATCATGTAGCCCAGGCCGGTATGACCCTGACCCTGAGTAGCATCCAGCCCTCACCAAGAATGATACCACAGCATAGAGAAAACATTATCAATTTCAACAAGTGGCTAAGCTCCTGGTGTAATTCAAAGGAGATCCAGTGTCTGTCAGCCTGGGATGACATGCTCGACAAGCCATGCTGCTTCGCTAGAGACGGCTTGCACCTGTCACCCTTAGGCTTTTGAGTACTGGCCAAGGCTCTTGCCACCCCCATAGTGCCTTTTTTAGGAAAGGCTCAAAATACAAACCCATCGCCGTAAATAGCACAAGTAACAAAAATCTGAGGGTAATACTACTCAATGCCAGAAGTCTAAACCTCAAAATGCATGCACTCGAGGCATTCCTCAGTATGGAGAAAATAGATATATGTGCAGTAACAGAAACCTGGTTTAAGGCTCCAGAGACCATACCAGCATTACCAAGCTACAACTCATACCATACATTTCAGCCACAAAACCCGGACCAAAATACAAAAGGCGGGGGAGTATCCATATTCATCAAGGATACCCACACCTCCAGGTTGGTGGCACAGCACAATGCTTCAGAGATTATCCACGTGCAACTAACAACGGGCAAAACTGCTATTCAAATTATAGCTTGCTACAGATCACCTACTATGTCCCAGGACCCCCACTCCACATTCTTGGAAACACTGGGAAACATAAAGGTCCTACCAACCACCCTGATATTGGGTAATTTCAATTACCCAAACTTTAACAGGGAGAACTACTCAAGTACAAACTCCCTTACCCAACATTTCCGAGAATTTATAAACTCAAACACCCTGGATCAACTGGTCAACACCCTCACCAGAGGTGACAACTTATTGGACCTGGACATCACCAACATGGGCGACCGGTGTTCCACACCGGAGGTCAAACCCTCGCTGGTTAGATCTGACCATAAACTAATCACTCTGGCTATCCACATTCTGCCACCACCCCCAGTCAAAGAAACCACCATGAAAAACTTTTCAAAAGCAAACTTCACATTACTTAAGACCAAGGTGGGAAGTTTCATAGCCCCCATGCTAAAGGACAATGTTGTCCAAGCTGCAGAATCCTTTATTAATGCACTCTACAGGCACCTACAAGAATGCGTGGATCATGCTATCCCAAACAAAATGAAGACTCACTCCTCCAAGAAATGGAAACCAGTCTGGTGGACCCCTGCCATAAACAAGCTATACAATAGAAGGAGGAAACTAGTACAGAAAAGAGAAAAATCCCAAGAAGGGAAGACATCCCTGATCAGTATCAGCAAGAAACTACATTCCCTCATAAAATTATCCAAGGCTAGCTTCGAAAAAAAATTGCCATGGACTCCAAAGATAGACTCCAAAGATAACCACAAGGCATTCTTTAGCTATGTAAAGAATTTAAGTGGCAATTCTCAGATCTGCTTGGAGTTAGTCCGGATGGCACAAAATGCACTGAACCGACCGATATAACCAACATTCTGGCAGACCGGTTCAGTGCAAACTTCACCTACCTCTCACTCCCAAAAGGGCCCATAACTGTACCAGAAGAATGTAATGCCCCTGAAATCACAGACACTCAGGTTAAAACAGCCCTCTCCAAAGCCAAAAACACAGCATCAATGGTACCGGACGGTGTCCCAGGCTATGAACTAACCGCTCACCTAAACACACTGTTTAAACTCAGCCTCTCCACAGGCTTACGTGCCCACAGAGTGGTGCACAGCAATGGTTATTCCTTTCCACAAAGGTGGAGCCACAACGGACCCTGGGAACTATCGCCCTATAAGCCTGACTAGCTTGGTCTGCAAAGCTATGGAGTGCATCATCATGGATCTCATTAATAGAGACAATGGGAACCTCCAAACACTGGAAGCTACCCAGTTCAGCTTTGTTAAGGGCAGATCATGCTTTCTAAACTTGGTGAACTTTGAGACAGTTACCAAGGCTATAGACAAGGGAAAGGTGGTCCACACAGCCTACCTAGACATCGCAAAGGCCTTCAACACCATTCCTCACTCAGTTAATATGGACAAGCTCACCAGCCTGAACATAAACCCCTACATCATGAGATGGGTTGCCAACTGGCTCATGGACAGAACCCACATGGTAAGAGTTGCGGGAGCTAGGTCTGACTCTAAACCGGTTACAAGTGGCGTTCCCCAGGGCTCAGTCCTAGGACCCGTCCTGTTTGGCATATACTTCTCAGAGGTACAGACAAGCACAGGAGGACTATGGCTGACCAAGTTCGCAGGCAACTGCAAACTAGGGGCTATAATTGACTCTGGCTGACACAGACATCCTCCAAAAGTGTCTCACTGAGACAGATACCTGGTGTCAAAACCATGGCCTCATGCTAAATGCCAAAAGGTGCTTAGTCATCCCCTTTGGAAAAAACAAAGTACCCACAAACTACCGCATAGGTGGTAGCCCCCTAAATATGGAAGACGTAATAAGGGATCTGGGGACCCAAGTAAATATTAACCTCTCCTTTGATAATCACATTGCCAAAGTGGTTAGAAAATCCTTCTATGTGGCCCACCTAATCACAAAAGGGTTTGCATCCAGATCGAAAGAGGTCATTGGGCCCCTCTACGCATCACTCATCAGACCCATCATAAAGTACAATGCCCCATTTGGGATGTACCTTACAAGACATATGCAACAACTGGAAAAACCACAGAAGTACCTCACCAAGAGGATCACTGGCCTCAAGCAGATGCCCTATACCGCTCGACTGAAGAAACTCCAGCTGTACTCTGTTGCATACCGCCTTCTCAGAGGTGATCTCTGCCTGATATATAAGGCCATGTCCAACTCAGAATTGATGGACATGCTCCATCTAAAGAAAACCATATCCCCTCGAGCCACATGCTCCAGGGATCTACACCTCACCGCAACAATGAATAGGACATGCTGGAGTGATAGATTCCTGTCCCAGAGACTTCCCATGCTCTGGAACAAGATTCCAATCTACATCAGGCATTGCACCTCACTAACCATCTTCAAGAGAAACCTTGACGAGTGGATGGGAAACAGAAAGTTTATCCCAGGGATCACTTCAATGTCTCTGCTATACAGAGGCACAGGGAACTAATTTAAGGGGGCAGCGAAAGCCAACAGGCAGCCTAGTACCTACCTGTGAATTTAAGAGATTATTTTTCTAAACTCCTGTTCACACATTTTTTCAAACATTGAAATGACAGGGTAGTTAGGTGGAATAAAAAGACTTCTACGATGCAGAATATCAGTAGTATTGTTTAGACTAGGCTGACCTTTAAAAAATAACCTCAAATTAAGCTATCTACTATAAAACTTTAAGCTGATCAAAACATCTGCTATATCAGTATGAAAAGTGGGAACAAATGTTGCACCCTTCCTAAGTTAACCAAAATGAGAATTCTCAATGCTCACATCACTGAAATTATCAATAGTAAAACCTTCTTTCTTAATGATGCAACATCTCATATCATTATCATGTTCGCCAACACTATCAATTACAAAACTTCCACATTCAGTGAAAATATCAGTCTCAAAAAAGGGGTTAAATAAACTCAAGTCTTTCTCCTCCTTCCCCCTTGCTTTCTCTTGTTGTGAAAATTGTTATTCTGTCGATTCAACGACCTCCTGTGATTCTGATTTTTCAAATGTTCTGATCTTCTCACTTGGGGGGGTTCTGTTCTAAAAAATGTTAGTTGTCCCTGAGGTTGTCATCTTCATTAAAACTCTCATTAATAACAACCTCCTCTCTGTTATTCAAATACCCTGTAATTTCTGACTCATTTCTCATATTAGAAACAGATGTAGACTTATGGCCTATTTTGTATGCCTGGTTAGTTTTGTACTCATTGGTATCCCTGTTTAATTTACGCTGTTTAATGTTCACATTTTTCTTAACAAACTCATCCAAGCCTTTTAATATGTTGTTATAATTGGAGGGGTATTGTGAAAACAGCAAGTCGCTAACAATACTTTGATTTAACAAAGTGATTTCATTCTGTAATGTAAGCAACTTACTTTGATTATTTTTAATAATGATGTCCAACATCTCAAGTCCCATTTTGTCGAACAGGCCCAGAAGTTCTCAGTAAGCCATGGACCCACTTTTGATTCCCAATGGTAACTTCCAGAGCCTCAGTCCTTTGGGAACTTGTTTCAGTGCTAGCGACTTAGATAGGAACATATTGTCCAATTGTAGAGACCTGTATTTCTTACATAGTCTCTCAAAACTAGCCAGTTGATTTTTTAAGGAAGGCATACTGTTCCTCACCTCACTACCCACAGCAAGGTTCACGTTGGCTGTAGGAAACCATTCACTGATGTCATATCCTTGCCCTTGGTTGTGATTGGTCACTTCTTCAGTAGCATTGGAAGCATTGTTCTCCATTAACAATGGGGTATGCAAGGTGAAAAGCTCTGTTTGCAAGTTTGTTACCAGATTCATGGCACTCTGGTTAACCCTATCTTGAATTAAACGTGCTGACAGTTTCCTTCTTGAGTGGGAGGAAACCCATATATTTCAGTCTCCCTTTATGTCCAAAAGTTTGTTGCACAACAGATTTTTGGATGACATCCTGATTCTTTGGCAGGATGGTGAAAAAGAAGCATTATAATTCATTGATTATTTGAATAGTTCAACATCGTTCTTTAAATTCACTAGTCACTGGCACACTCACCACATTGCTTTTCTTGATATACATCTTACCAAAATTGATGAAGAAGGTACATTAATTAGTAACATTCACAGAAAGGACACTTATTCAAACACTATGCTTCACTACGAAAGTTGTCATCCTTCACATCAAAGGAGAAGCATCATCAAGGGGCAAATGGTGAGGTTATCTCAGCTGATTAGTGACTGACACCTTCACCAAGGAAATGTATACTTTAGTAGGGATGTTTAGGGAGAGTGGTTACCCTTTAAAATTATTGCTAAACATCAGGAAGGAAGTTAGCAAAAAGAGAAATACTTCCCTTTGCCCTATTTTGAAAATGACCAGTAGCTTGGTTCAAGAAGAAAAAACAAGAAGGGAGCAAAATCCGTTAATTTTAAGATACAACCAGTTGATATCTCCCCTAGTTGACGGTGTGAATAGATTGTGGGATGTCTGTTTTGGACAATGAAACAACAGCTATTCTGGGAGAGAAGCCCTTAATTGTCTACTGTAGAGGCCAAAATATTAAAAACATTATTGAAGGTGGTACCATGACATGGTCAACCTATAAATCATTGATGTTTAAATGTGGAAGATGTAGGTATTGTAAGTTCATTAATGATGGATGACACATCTCAGTGAGTGGTCATGATTATACCCTTGCTTGTCCTGGAAAATGCATTTGTGATAGCAAATTGGTGATACACTTGGTATCCTGCACAGTGTGTTCAGGGTTTTACATACAGAAGACCATACATCGACTTTGGGATAGAATAGGTGAACATTTGAGGGAAATAAAAAAGAAAAACGCACATAATGCCTTGGCTTTACACAGCATGCATTGTAACAATTTCAAGAGGTTCGTTTTCTTTGTGGTTGACCGGGTCTACCCCCATGAGAGAGGGGGGAATGACAAACTAGAGCTGGAAGCAAAAGTTGTCAAATGGCAACTTACACTAAATGCTATGATTAGACCAGGTCTAAATGACAACATCTCTCTTCTTCCCATTTTAAAACAGTAACATATTGTTATTTAAATATTGTAGACTTATGTTGTCATACTTTACACATACCTCAATGCTGTGGCAAATTATTGTTTAGGGTATTTGAACTGGGTTGAGTGCAAGAATATGTCTTTTAGGAACACTTTTATACATGATTATTCAAGCTTAAGTAAAGTTGCAGTATTTGGTTGGTTAATTTAAAGTTTGACTGACCTTTGTGATTAGTTCTCCTTGTATGCAGTTTATATAAATTTGAATGTTTTATTTGTGTAAACAACTCTGATGAAGCCTATTTTTAAAAGGCAAAAGCGCTCAGTCGTGTTTTTATGAGGTACTAAACTTGGTTCTCCTTATTCCATTGTCTGGATATTTTTTTTATTTTTTTATTTTAGTTTATTTTGTACCCTACTCTGCTTTGTGAATGTTTCTACCATTAAGCAGACAATAATAATACTACGAGGGGAGGGCAGGTTGTGTTGAAAACATAAAAAACAATGACATGATTTAAAGAGTAAGTGGTCAGAAAACAGGAGTGTAGTATGTTCTCCCAGCTGTGTAAGTATATTAGTACTAGCTGACATACCTATATAAGAAGTGCTCCAAATGTAATTGTCACAATAGTACACAGCACATTTATTCTGTTTCCAAAGAGCTCAAAATCTTATATTTAAAGGAATGTTAAATGCACTCAGCTGTAGGAAGGAGTTGAACTTCAGCTATTTATCTGCTCTTTCCGTGTCCCTACCTTTCTACAGCTTCTGTGTCATGAATACATGACAGAACACACTATTGTTCTGAGACAAAAATTAGAGAGGACAGCAGTGACTATAGGGACATAATATGACACTGAGTGCCGGGTTAGCAATACTTTGTTTCAAAAGCCTCCTGTTTCTGTTGAGCATTATCTGACTCTGTGGCCTTGTTGTACATCAACAGGAGCTTTAGAGAGCACATGCCATGAAGACGAGCTGCAGCTGACTATTTCAGGAGCCAAACCTTATAGTTATAAGCTGTACACTCTAGTTAGCAACACATCACTGGTCATAAGCTGTGCACACTAGCTAGCAGCATCACTGATCATAAGCTGTACACAGTAGCTAGCAACATTACTGGTCAAAAGCTGTGCACACTAGCTAGCAACATCACTGGTCGTAAGCTGTGTGCACTAGCTAGCAACATCACTGGTCGTGAGCTGCGCACACTAGCTAGCAACATCACTGGTCGTAAGCTGTGCACACTAGCTAGCAACATCACTGGTCATAAGCTGTGCACACTACCCATTAAAATCATCGGTCATAGGCTGTACACACTAGCTAGCAACATCACTGGTCAAAAGCTGTGTACACTAGCTAGTAACATCACTGGTCATAAGCTGTGCACGGTAGTTAGCAGCATCACTAGTCATAAGCTGTACACACTAGCTAGCTACACATCACTGGTTGTAAGCTGTGCACACTAGCTAGCAACATCACTGGTCAAAAGCTGTGCACACTACCCAGCAAAATCATTGGTCATAAGCTGTACACACTAGCTAGCAAAATCACTGGTCAAAGGCTGTGCACACTAGCTAGTAGCATCACTGATCAAAAGCTGTGCACACTAGCTAGCAATATCACTGGTCAAAAGTCTCCACACTTGCTAGCAGTATATCTGGACAAATAGGGTAAAGTAGTATAACATCAGGTCTTCCAAGCATGTCAGTTTGTAATAGGATTAAATCAACATGCCCCATGCTAGCTGATATTGTGAAGCTTTGGTTTCACTCACTCAGAACTCAAAAGTGATTTTTGTTTGTATGTTTAACTGATATACATTGTTGAACTACTTATAAGTTACCTAGCTCAAAAAAGACCCAAATGTGTATGCTGAATATGAGTGGACTGTTTATGGTTGCCAGGTAGAATAAAATACAAATGCCTGTTCATTATCCCTGTTTCTGACTAGCACCTCTTTAGAAAAAAAAATGCAGTAACACTTCACAAGAGCACCATTATTGAAGAAGCCACTTAATTTGCAAATGTTTTAACTCTGACTTTAAGCAGTTTGAAAACAGTTAACATTTTCTAATGGTATTATTGGCTATAATTTTCTGTGCTGCAGCCACCACTGAGTTCATCCTTACCAGGCTTAAGGCTCTCATTAAAGTACATTCAATGTCCTCGATTCATGTTTCGGAATGAAAATATTCTAACTTACGAAAGAAGATCTAAAGATTACTTGTCATTGTAGATGAGCGGACAGGTGATCCGCTGTGGTGACCCCTAACCGGGAAAAGCCGAAAGAAGAAGAAGTAGATAACTTTAAATTGCAATAGTAGCATTAAATAAACTTGTGCAGCATAAATCAAAACTAGATCATATTTACTTTGAATTTACAGTGGAACCAATTAACATATGCAGACACTTGTAAATAGGCTTTAGGGAAAAATGCTGTCTGTCGGAAATGTTTCTATTGGTTTGCAGAGAGTACTTGTTTGCTGCAAAAATTATGATAAGCGTGTATTAACTATAAATGATAGTGTTTTATATTGGCATGTACTGAACATACCTCTCGGTCTCTTTAGCACAATTAATCTTGAAAAAAGTCTAAAGTAATAGTGGGACAAAGTTCTAAAAGTAGGGGCAGATTTAAAATATGAATCTTATAAACTTAAAAAGTTGCTAGAATAACAGTTTTTTTTATTAGCATGCATTTTCTGAACTGTATAAAGTCTGAAACTCAAATGTGTCTCATTATTTAATCACTTCAATCCACAATTATTTTAGCCAGGATAACCACAAATTTTGAGGAACAGACTAAAAATGTAAGTCAAAAATATGGACATTCTGAAAAAATCTGGATATTTGAGAAATATTGGGATGAGAGTTGTGTAAAGTTTATCTTGCTTAGCTAATAATGCATCTTAAAAAATGCTTCTGATAATGTGTGTTTCATTCATGGGGACTGCAACGTATTTTATTTTATCATTGTATATCACTTAATTTTGGTTCTTAAATATCTGCTGCACTTCTGAGAGGAAGTGAATCCTAAGTACATAGTAATTTTTGATACATGTAAGCATTATTTGTGATTTAAATATATTTGGTAATTTCCATCTTATGAACAGAATTCAT